>NC_141541.1:108387500-108580000 GCF_021556685.1 Rattus norvegicus | reverse complement strand
AGATTTCACACAAAGCCCCAAGCTTTTGCTTTGGAGAACTCTAAATTCTAGTTTTCAGATATACAGGAGCAAAGATAGATACTGTGTTATTGGTGGGGTCACCCTGGAGGAGCAAAAAAGCAGGTATTCTTAGCACCGCTGACATCACAGATGCCTTTTGAGTATGCCTTCCAATACTTTAGAAGAGAATGATTTGAAAATGGAAAAAAACAAAATACAGAGTTGAAATGTACACAAGGAATACAATCTGTTTGGTCATTGAGGGACGACTGCATCTGAAGATCCCCTGGTCAGGATCTAAATCTATAATTGTCCTGTGACCAACTTCAGATTAATGAACTCAGAGCTTTTGAGGATAAGACATGGTAGAAATGGGTTTAGAAATGTTTCCCAGTGATTTTATTGTGTAACCAGAGTGGGGCTCCGGCTAGAAACAACAGTATAAGCAGGTAACAGCTGCGGATTCTACATGGAGGGAAAAGATGAAGTGTTAGACAGAGTTCCCGTGGGCTCTCAAACTTTCTTCTGGAAGCCATCTTCACTGTGGGAGTGGCTTGATGAAGTGCTAATAGTCTAAGGATAGCCCAACTAGGGAGGTGTGGGCAAATGGGATCTAAGGCTAGCCCAACAGGGGTGGGGGTGGGGCACATGGGATCTAAGGCTAGCTCAACTGGGGTGGGGTGGGGCAAATGGGATCTAAGGCTAGCCTAACTGGGATGGGGTGGAGCAAATGGCATAGTTTGGGTAAGAAGCACTTATATTCTCACAGGTTAAAAAGTAGGATACAATTTGTCTGGATAAAGTGTATTATTAGGCTTCTGTCAGGATTAGTCACATCATATCCTTGGTTTGGACCATTAGGTAAGTTTACTGTTGGCGATAGATTCCCAACAGATTACAGTCAAGGCAATTGAAATTAATTAAACCTTTATTTAGTGTCTACCATATGCCAGAAAATGTTCCCTCAGAAATGAAAATAATTTAACTAGGAGACAAACAGTAAGTCAGAATTAAAGCGATTATAACTTCCAGTTGTACAAACTCTTTTCCAGAGAGTGCGGGTGAGTGGGAGATTGCCAGGATAAGATGGCTGCCTCGGGAGAAGGGGAGGCTGTTGTTTTGATAATCGTGCATATTCACAGAACATTTCACCCCTGTTACCCTGCAAAGGGTTTTGCAAATTTGATTGTCTCCAATATCTCCTGAATTAAAAATCAAAACTCTCTCTCTCTCTCTCTCTCTCTCTCTCTCTCTCTCACACACACACACACACACACACACATACACACACACACACTCACTCACACTCACAAATAAGGTTCTTTGGTATTTTTATAGCTACTAGGTATTTTTCCACCCTTATATGCAGTTAATCTACTAACAGTTATGCATACATCACAACTGCATGTACATTTTCTAGGCTGTTATTCAGTTAAATTCTCTATCAAGTATACAGAACATAGAAGTCTGCTTCCTTTCTTTGGCTGTTGGTTTGAGCTTAGGTACCCAAACCACTAGGTTTCTGTCAGGATTAGTCACGTCATATCCTTGGTTTGGACCATCAGGTAATCAGAGGTTAGTGATCAAAGCAAGTTGGATTATTTGCAAATTTCTTCTTGTCACAGTGGCCTTTCTTGTTTCTCTGTAGGACCCATCCAGAGCCGTCTCTTCCTCCATCCATAAAGGCTTAAAACATCTAATGTTAGCCTCAATGTTGGTCCATCTATAGTTGAATGAACCACTGGTGTTCCAGTGTGAGAATCTGGTTAACCTGACCTGTCATCACCAAACTGCCCCAGGGTCCCCTGAGCAAAGCCAGAGGCAGGAGAAATGCTGTCATCTCCCTTATTCTGAGTGCACTGGGCTCCATGTTTGTAGCTGGTAAGTGGAACAAAAGAGGCAGGCGGACAATATGAGGCACGGGTTCGAAAGTTTTCTCCTCCTTTTTTGCTCTTCTGTAGTTACGATTCACCAGGAGTCCAGCCCACCTCGATGAAGACTCATAGCTTTCCGAAGACCTTCCTGGTGGAGCTGGGGCTAAAGGAAAGCACTTGGAACTGGCCAGCGCCCTGCCTGACCAACTCTTGTCAGAGCAAAAGAACTAACGAAACGGGAGAAAAAAGGGGGGTGGGGAGGGAGAAACAGGAACAGAGAAGGCCTTTGCGGAGCCTGCGCCTTTGTGCTCCGCATTCAAACTGATTTGTACCCTTTGTAGTCTTAATTATTTGTGAGAGCAGGATAACAGCAGTACCCAGCTCACCCATTATTTCCCGCATAAAAAAAGGCACACAGAAGCCGCTGATCATTCTTGAATTAGCAAACATGATACTAAAAAAAAAAAAAAGCATAAAAAAATTCATTAATACCATCAGGGATTAGGAGGCTGATTAAAGTGTAGCTGTTAGCGTATGCAAATGAGCGATAGGCATTTATCGGGGCCTGTGCAAGCTGTCTGGGAGCTGTAAAGCCCATGTATGTTTTTCAGCTGATTAAAATAGTTTTAAGTTATGGAGATTTTTTTTTTCTGGTAGGGAATTAAAAAAAAAAGAGAGAGAGAGACCGTCTCCACTTTCCCTTTTGGCGAAATTTCTCTAAAGTACTCTCCAACCATTCCACTTGACTGCACTCTCTCTAGGGCGGACTTCTCCAGAGAACCGAGAAGAGGCTGCCCCTGTACTGAGCTCACTAGGCTGTTGGTTGCCAGACTTTGTTTCTCTGGGGCTTCTAGGAACTCCTGGGGCAAGCTGGTTGGGTGTCTTAGCAATGGCTTTGGGGGTCTATCACGATTCCTCCGTCTCTCACCCCAAGGTGAAGGCACGCCTGGCCTTCCTCTGACTAAAAGCGGCCACGAAAGAGTTTGTTGCCCTAGTACAGGGTATCCAGCCTTGCCTTAAGTTGGCCCGCTAACTCCAGAGTCTTGATTTTAGGACTCAGGGAAGAGGATGGGGGCAGGGAGATCAAGGTGGAGCTATACTAACTCAGACACTTTCTGAAAGTTGTGCCATTGCGGTTGCCTTAGACCTTGAAACAAAGGCATTGTGGGAAAAGAAAGAGAAGGACTTCCCCTTTGAGGTTTGAATTCAAATGCCATTTTCAAACCTTTTTATTAGCATATGAAAGTTATTGTCATTCCTAGGACCATTAACAATAATAACAATATATATTATACATTTTATAATAATATATTATCTATGTATAATTATATATTTATATAACATATAACATAACACATAACACATTATAACATATATAACACATAATATAATGTATAATGTATAATGTATATAACATATATAACACATAATATAATGTATAATGTATAATGTATAATATATTGTTACTATTTTTAATGGCCCTCAAGAATGAAAATAACTCTCATATGTTAATAGAAAGGCTTGAAAATGACATTTGAATAAGAATAATAATAACTAGGCAATTACTGTATGCTAGGCACTGTTAATAAACTTTAAATGTTTGCTTTTATTTGATTCTTACCAAAGGCAGGGAGCAATACTATTCTAATCCTCTGTATATAATAACACCACCAAGGTCTGACCCCTTTCCAGTATCTACTCTGGGATCGTGCTGATTTAAGCCCCACATCTGACTGGTATTCTGGAATTAGGAAGTCCCACCTAGCTAGATATTTCCGTCCCTCCCATGCTTGCTCCACCCTTATAGATCATTCTCGGCAGTGAGGCAGAAGGGGGTGTTTGTAACAGAACACAGTCAAATCCCTGATTTCAAAAGCCCGGTAGCCCCCTTTTTACTTGGCACGAAGGCCAGAGTCTTACACGTGGCCACAGGGCTACACTGTTCCCATCGTCCTCTTTGTTCATACCTTGACTTCACTCCAGTGCTCCCTTAGGTTTCCCCAAAGCTTCCTATACGTCTCTCTCTCTCTCTCTCTCTCTCTCTCTCTCTCTCTCTCTCTCTCTCTCTCTCTCCCCCTGTCTGTCTCTCTCCTCCCTCTCCCTCACCCTCTTCTCTCCCCTCCTCCCTTCTGGCACATATTAATTCTACTGTAGTTTACAAAGTTCTAAATTTGTATGTTGCTATCAGTTGTACCAGACTATGAACATCCCAAGGACAGGAATCCTCATCTGTTTTATTTGTGTTGTATTCTAAGAACCCAGAGGATGCACCAATTATGAGTTCAGTAGTTATCAGTTGGCTTATAGAACTCCAAGATACTTTTTGAGAATTCCCAGTGAGTCATTTAAAAGCATACGACAGAAGCTCTATGAGGTTGGGAAACGCATGCACCATGGCTGTCAGTCCATTAGGTGATCCACAGCACACAATAAATACCAATTGAACGAAGAAGCAAATGACACTTAACTTGGCAGCTACTATTTCTATTAAAAATATCCATTTCCCATACATTTTAAAACATACCTTCTTGGTTATTTATAGTTCAATGATGCTCCTTAGGTCCAATATTTATTTATTAATTTTTCCCCAGACAAACCAAGCCTTCTTTTAGACATGTTTTATTTTTATTTTTTAATATACTGAGCCAAAAATAAGAACACTCTGAGCTCCCCACTACTCAAGCTTATGTGAGTGGCAAAATCAGAATATACTTCGATCCTATAACTGCCTTCTCTGCCCTCCATGGGATTTCCGTGTGAAATTAACAGAGGACATTCTTGGCTCACATGTCCAGGTCGTAGCCTCTCCATGACACCCATGAATATTGAGGAGGCTGTCAAATGGGAACGAACTGGAGTTTGTTGAAATATCCAACAAAGGAACTGACTTAGTGATCATGGGCTCAGTTGTCTAACACCAGGTGTGATGGGAAGGAGTCGCCTCGCCACCAGGAAGACGGCAGACACAGGTAATTTTCAAACAGCTTCTGAATGTAAGGGATTTAAATGTAGTCAGTGAGTCCCAGCCTCCAGGGACATCATGGAAAGACATAGAGGGATGTAGTAAAAAAAAAAAAGTTAGCCTAGGCCTTTCATTGGATGAAGAGGAGGATTAAAGTTTTCTGTATTGAGGGAACATCGAACAGACAGGGAAAAGGGTAGAACTGAAAAAATTAGCTCCTTGGAGACTAAAGATCAAATTGTAACGGTGGCTGGAAGTCACTAGAGGGAAGCCTTGACCATTGCACAAGATGTTCCAAGACTTGCCTATAGGCCCAGGTGGGGGTGGGGGATGGAGGGTGGGGGTGGGGATGGAGGGTGGGGTGGGGGATGGGGGATAGGGGACTGTGGTAGGAGCACAACTCTTGAGCAGGCTGCCTACTGGACTGCATGAGGGAAGGGAGGCACTTGCCTCAAGTGTAACCTTTAAGGGGCTACCAGAACACTCAGGAGTCAAGGTAAATGGCGGTGTAGTGGAATATCGTAATGGCTGCACCGAGGAAGCATGGACAGCCATTTTGAAGGTGGAGTTTTCCCTGGAGGATCTGAGGGCAGGAATGACTGTTGAGAGCTGAAGTTTGGAAGTCTGACCTGGTGCTGGATCCTGGCTTAAGCCTCAGTGGAAGAGACATGGAGCCATAGAGCTGAGGTGACAGCTGGTCTAGAAGCATCTCTTCTCTGGCTCTGACCTTCCTCTTGGTCCCCTGTCCTTTGATTTATATTTATTTTATGTGGATGGGTGGTTTGCTTGCATGTAAGCATGAGCACCATGTTTGTATGCAGTGCCCATGGGGTCAGAAGAGGGTGCTGGGTCCATGGGAAGTAGGAGTTGCAGACATTTGTCACTGTGGTGTGGGCGCTGGAAACTGAACCTGGTCCTTTTGCAAGAGCTCTTAATTGCTGAGTCATCTCTTTAGCCTCTCCATATATATATATGTATATATATAATTGTATTTTCAGTTCAAAATATTAAAAATTATTCTATATATAATATATTAACCTTTGGAGTATTTATTTTTTCAGTACATTCGGCTTACTTTGCTTTAACCTATAAAACAAGAAGGAAATAGTTTTTTCAGTATTAGCAAAATTTTTTTATTGAATCTACGAGAACTTCACATTCTGTGCTCCAATCTCACTCATTTCCCAGAACTTCCCTATCAGCCTTGCAGCTTTCCTTCCACAAGAAAATAAAAATAAAAATAAAATAAAACCTAGCAAAAAAATTGCCATCCACAGGGTTCTGTGCGTGTCCCATCCCACTCGTCCATCCCGCTCATCATCTTTCCCTCATGGCCATCACGTACTCGGTCCTTGTAGTGACTTTGGAAGTTGCAGTGTTGTGCAGTATACCCTTTCGCCCAAACAGCTTTCCTTGGGAATGTTCACTGCAATGAATTCTTAGGCTAGTTCAAGGCCTCTGGCTTCTGGTACAACATCGATACTGGACCCTCATGGAGTCTTTCAGATCGCCCCCGTGTCAGTGGGATCACGCTGCTGTGGTTCCACAGGACCAGCCCCATCGAGTCCTCCAGCAGCCCACAGATGCAGAAGCTGTTGGGGTGGTCAGTTAAAAGCCCTGAATCGGGGCCTGGGTGGCCGAGTTGGTCAGACAGCTTCTCCATATTCACATTTCTCCTCTGGCAGGTGAGGGGAGGAGTCGGCTCTCGGGCTCTCCCATGCCCACACTCCTGGGACCAGCTCTCCCACGCTGCCGCCCAAGTGCCTCACCTCATACCTTTACGCTTCTTTTATGAGTTCTGTTTTCTGCTGTCCTCCTTGGCACTGAAAGTATTAGTGTTGAGTTGGAAAGAAAGAAATGTAAACACTTCAGGACAAAAAAAAGGATTGTGAGAGAAAAATCAGGAGGTGCCCAAGCAATGATTGTAACTGCAGTGGTTCTCCTGTATTTAGATTGAGCTTAGCACAAATGATAAGACAGACTTGGTCTCAGATTGGAGCCCTGCCGAGTGCTTCTGGACTTTGTTGAGTGGCACTTTCCATCGGTGTAGGACGGGTGTGTCAGGGGCTATGCGTGGGGTATTTTCTACAGTTCCCGGACATGTCGTTAAGGATTGTTGGTGCAGGTGTTTCATGCTGTGAAGTTACAGAATAGTTCGTTCATCTAATAAAAGGCAGTTCTATGACTACGGCAGCTTCAGCTTCCTGGACTTAAGTATAATTATTTTCTTATTAAGAGTGGGATCTGAGTCAAAACCAGAGTGATTTTTGATGTTAGACTTCCCAGTTTTATTCTTAGTCAACCTGGTGCCATTACATTAATTCATAGCCTAGGAGAATGCACAATCACTCTTTTGCCAAGTCTACAATATGGCAGCAATAAATGAACATTCATTTGTTCTTGTTTGTTTGTTTCGCAGCTCAATATCTAGATAGTGTCTCCTGGTAACAGTGCCTGAATTACTGTTTTCAGGAAACTACCCTGACCCACACCCAATCCCAGTTGGGTTGTGTGGCATCAGCTCCATTCGCAGTCCTGGTTTACATGTTCCTATGGTCTGGCTTCTTCTAGGACTGTGTGGGCTAATACTTATTTTCTCCAGATAGGACATCGGTGACAGGCTAAAGAATTCTGCCCAAGTCTAGGCTGATGAAGCATGACTTTCTTTCGGTTACTTACAAGAACACGGTTTAAAAGTTACTTCCGGGAGTCGGCAACTGCGTTGTGGGAAAGCATTGTTTGAGCTTGGGTGAGGACGCCCACAGTCTGGGATCAGAAGCCCCTCTCCTCCGCTCGGCAACTGTCCCAGCCCCAGGTACTCTAGTTTTCCCGAGTCTCTCCAGCCTTGTGAGTTTGCATTTTAGGATCCATCGTCCTTCCAGGAGGCAATGCTTCAATTCAGAAGACGTGGTTATATGATAGAACCTATGACTTAGCCTTAGCCAATCAGAGCATTGTCTTTTCTTTCCTCTGATGTTTGGTCTGGGAATGGGCACTTGACACAATCAGACTTAGTTAGACTCAATGGGCCTTTTACTTTATCTCTAACTTTTCTTTTTTATATATTCTAAAATTACTTTAAAATCTCTCTCTCTCTCTCTCTCTCTCTCTCTCTCTCTCTCTCTCTCTCTCTCTCTCTGTATGTGTCTGTGTGACTGTGTGTGTCTGTGTAGGTAGGTAGGTAGTCCCTACAAGTAGAGGTCAGAGGGCAACTTGGGTCATCTTTTGTCTCCTTCCATCATGTAGGTCCCAGGGATTAAATTCGGGTCATCAGGCGTGGCATCAGGTGCCTCTACCCACTGAGCCATCCGCCGACTCTGGATCTTCTGCTTTTCCTATTTTACTAGAACACAGAGGGAGATATGCTGAAGCTGCAGGGAGGAGAAGGGGGGTGAGGGAGAAAGGGGCAAGAAGAGGAAGAGGGAAGGAGGAGGCGAGAGAGAAAAAGAGAGAGATAAAGATAAGATACATATCTATATATACATATATATACATATATACATATATATTTAGAGAGAGATAAACACACACACATACATGGAGAGAGAGAGAGAGAGAGAGAGAGAGAGAGAGAAACACACACACACACACACACACACACACACACACACACACACACACACACATGGAGAGAGAGTCAGTCAGTCTAGTGATTATGTGAGCCGCAAAATAAAATCGTATAGGAACCCAGACAATATAAAAATAATGTTGGCTTAAAATATAGTGTTATAACGTGATGAAACGGGTTTTGCCCAGCTTCCAAGGCACTCTGGCTGGCCTCCTCAACCCTTTGTGTAGCTCTCCTAGTGCTCATGGGAAGAGCCTGGGCCTTGCACACATGATACACTTCTCTGACTTACGTCAACAAGATGGCTTTTGTTCTATTGGGTACACATGTCTAAATTAATTTATGTGGGGACAAAAAATGTAGCCATTGGCTTTTAAAAATGAAGCCTTCAACGTATCAGTTAACCACACTGAGAAACCCTAGGAAGTGTAACCCCTCACAAGGGTCTGTATTAGTTCTGTCTTCTTTTGCAGGCCTAAGTCAGAACTCTGGGTTTGATTGCTGAACCTTCCTCTCTTGTGTACAGGCACAGATGCTGGCCATCAGGCACGATTTGGTGAACACCAGAGACAAGTTTTCCACCATTACTTCTTTTTGAACCTCATCTTGGAGCTGTTGATTGACTGTGTTGGGCCAGAACTGCCAACATCCTTATTTCTATCTTAATTGCCTTTTGGGAGTCTATGTGTTCTTCAGATTGCATGTTCTTTTAGCAAAAATACAGTAGGTTCAGGATTGAGATTGGGTCAGGGAAAGGCATTGATAACAATTTCTTTTCCGACAGAATTATGTGACCAGTCAACACTACTGGCTCATCTGAGCTCAACCTCCCACCAGAGCTCACTGTTATAAATGAGGAGATTTTTGTTTATGGGAACCACTGTTTTCTTCACCCACTCTTTGATTACAGATAACTTTGAATCTGATTTTGGTCTTAAACAGTTTTGAGAAATGATAGTGTCTCTTTCAAGATAGGTGACATCAGGTCCCTTCTCTGTGCCAGTAATTTCATTTCTGCTACCACAACATACTGTTTAACACACACACACACACACACACACACACACACACACACACACACACACACACACACACATACTCGTTGTATGGTACAGGTAGTCTCTGAAGAAAGGGTGTGAACTGGAGATTCGTCTGTCTGACCCAGATTGCTAAGGAAGCTGGTTTCACTTGAGTTAGAGACCGAGGCTCTCACACTTACCAGATCCTTTGTGATCGATCAATTCTGCAGCATTAATTAAGACCTAGCTGAAGACCAGCTCTGGTGTCTGAACCTGATAACGTCATTATCATTTTTGAGTTTATTGTTTAGTATTAAAGCCATCCCTGAGCTTCGGGGGTTGTTGGCAGAATGTAATACAAACATAAGTCATGAAAAGAAAGTTCTCAAGATCAATTGGTCCAATCCCCTGCTGCTGTGACCCAGGCACCATATATTTATTTCTGTCTCCATGTCTTCACTGCTAAAGTTTCCTTTAAAATGAAAGACACCACAAGGAGCTCACGAGGAGGTCTTATTCTCTCATCTGGCATGAGAGACATGTTCTGTGGCTTGACATAACGGTGCTGTAATTCAGCTAGGATCTCTGTTTCAGGGTTTCTGGATATCTACTCGTGCGTCTCCCATTTTCTAGCCTTTTTAGGCCCAGGCTGTGTCCAGTGAGTTCTCTCAGCTTTTGTTTTTGGCTTTCTGGCATTGACATCACTTAGCTCAGCATCTTTCCTAAAACATCAACACTCACCTTTGATTGACATGTAGTCCTGGACGCATGATCGCCAAAACTGCATTGAATGGTGAGATGGACAGTAAAACCTGTAGCACACACATATCCACATCCCTACCCACATCCCTACCCACATCCCTACCCACATCCCTACCCACATCCCTACCCACATCCCTACCCACATCCCTTCGAGTCTTGTTTCCAACAGCACGTAGAACAACCGCTCAGGGCTTCAGCTCTTTGCTATCAAGTGATGGGCTGGACTAAATGGTCCCTGGGACCCCTTCCCCGGATCTGTGTGATAGATGAAGGCTGAATGATTGCAGTTCCGGAATGAATGTGGGAAGAAAGCGAACCGTTGTTCCCTGACAAATTGAAACATTTGAGTAGGATAAAAGAAAAGAAAAGGTGTTATAAATCTCTTCCCCACAGCAATTTACCTGTGTAGATTGTAAACCTGATTTTCTCCCATTTAGAAATATTACTTGTAGGCTTTGGATATACTTAATTGGTAAAATAAAAGCTCTTGATGAGCCGGATAACAGTACACAAAGGTCTTGTCTAAGTATTTCAGAACTGGGGGCCAGATGTTACTTCTTGGTGTGATCTTATCCTTGATGTAATTTGTTTCTCTTTCTCCTGATTTTCCACCAAGGAAGGGGACCCTGTGACAGGGTCAGTTGCCCCTGAGGCTTGTGTTTCCTTATTTGTTTACGTATTTGGGACTGGGTCTCATTATATGGCTTAGCTGGCTTGAATCCATGGTGCCTCCTGAGCGATGGACTCGGGCACGCGCTACCTCTCAGCCTGGTTTCCAAGGTTTTTCTTTCTTTAAATACTTATATAGACATTTTGAACTAGGTTGCATCCACCTGAGAGTGGTAGTCGCGGCCGCGGGTCCCTTGACTGCCATCCATACACCAAGCAGGAGTCAGACAAATCTGTTGAGAGACTGCCCCGTTCTTAGGTCATGGCATCCATTCTGTCACCCTGAGCCTGAAGAAGGAGCTTGAGATTCGGGGTTTATTTTTCTATCAGCCATCTTGGTGAACAAATTTAACCTCCTACTATTTTGGGGTTCGAAGGGAGGCTAGAACGGGGGCAGGGAGGTGGCTGATCTCCAGTCCCCCACAGAGAGAAGGCATGAGCGTTGAGCAGTGGCTTTCTCTATTTCCTGGCTGTGAATCTCAGGTTCCTGATGAAGAAATGAGCTGGCTCTGCAGAGGATGCTTAGCATATCCTTCTCATTGTTCAGAACACCCGGATCCAGCCTAAGCTAAACTGTCTCGCTGATGTCCCTAAAATATTCCATTTTTGGACAGAACCATTAACTATTTGTAAAAAGCCAATAATCAATAAGTCTTAATTTGTCGTCCTGACATTTGTGCGGTTTTCATCTAGATGAAATTAATTAGAAAGAAAACGGCCTCTCAGCGATTGGCGGGAGGAAAGGAATCTGGAGGCAAGATAAGTTTGACCCTGTGTTGCGGTAACATTTTAATGAGGTTAAGCCTCAGCGAATTTGGATCGGCCGCCTTTTTTAGTGTGCACTGACATTTCTAACGGGCTTCTAAAGGCTTCCCAAATGGGATGATGCCTTTGAAGGCGTTTTTGTGGGTCATTGGAGTTCTCTGTGTCTAGCATTTCTCCACCAGGCACTTAGTATGTGAAATCAACACCTGGAAGAAGAAACTATGAGGAGCAGTCTATCCGGGAACACCCCCCCACCCCCACACACATACAACAGCACTCAGCAGAGAGTCCCTGGTTTCTGGACACTGGTGGCTAAAATGAGGCTTGATCCCAATCAACTGGCACCAAACGACACTATGCCCCGGGGACGTACTCACTCCACAGCCCTGCCGATACATTCTCACCCTTGAGATAACCAGCCTGTGGGGGCACTGGGAAGAGGGTTTCATCCCACAGTCCCCAGGGGAAAACATTATTTTAATTGCTTTAGGAACGCTTCCTATCCGAGAGACTAATGGGACGCTGAGAGGAGCACACTGGCGGGACTTGTTCAAATACATCTGATTTCCCTCTTGGTAGATAATTAGGCAAAGAGGAGTCATTCAGAGAAAGTCTGAGGGTCCTGCTCATCATTCACTGTATCTCCCGGGAAGACCCTGAGGCCTGAGAACAGAGGGCCTCAGTGCTGGACGGAGCATGGTATCACTGGAGGGAGTTGCTGTATGGCCAGAAGGTCCATCCTGCTATGGAGCAGAGCCTCTGGAGGAGAAATGGAGACTGAATTTGATGGGCTTTGATCATAATAGTCTGCTCTTTGGAAAAGTCCATCCCCAGTTGGACCCGCTCTTCCTCTCCTGTCTTCTTCTACCTTATTTTTTACACAGACTCGGAGGGACCCTTCTCATTCAGCAGGGGCCCTGGCGGCAGTCAAGTGAACAGGGAGAAACAAGAAGAATTAAAAACACAAAGCTAGATTTATTTTATGTCACACAATTGTAATCCCAGCTTCTGGAAGGTAATTGGGTTGGAGGCCACTTGAGAGCTATGTCAAAACAAAGAAAGAAACAAATGACTTAACAAACAAACACAAATTAAACTCAACCAAACCTACCAACCGACCAAAACTCAAAGAAGGAGGGATCAGTCAAAATTATGTTATTTTAAGAATGTACCAAGGCTTATGTAGAACCAAAGAGTACAAAGAAACGGTTGTGAGAACCAACAGGGCACATTCTGCTCTTGTGTTCCTGTAACAAAGAAGCTTTAATTGTTTTTGTTGGTTGTTGTCTTGTAGTTACTATGTGACAAGTACTGGATTAAACACTTTGCACACACTATTTTTTTTTTCTTCTTCTTTACTAATTGTGACTGCAAAATACTACAGGAAAGGGAACTGAGCTGTAGAGGTCTTAATGAACCTAGTGAAGGTCACGCAGTTGGGTAGTGGATGAAAACATCCGGAGTGCATTTTCCTCTCTTGTACCTATTGCAGCTCAAGTTGGCCTCACTGCTGGAGAACTTTTCAACTGTAGTGAGAGATTAAAGGGATATGTAAAGGTCTTTGAGAAGGAATGGTTAGGTAAGACTGAGCATGTTAGAAAGAAAAGGGATCTTTAAAGATTAAGGGGACCAGTATTATGAATGATGTCATGTAGCACGGAGAAAGAAGATGCTCTCTGGGCATGCGAGGGGTGGACATAGTCCCTCGGCACATGTGCAACAGCTGTGCAGCTCTGTCTTCATGTGGAACCCCTAACAGCAGGGATGGGGCTGTCACTGACTCAGTTGCCTGCCTTTGGATCCCTTTCCCCTAATTCGGCTGCCTGGCCTAGCCTAGCCTCAATAGGAGAAGATGTACCTAGTCTACTGCAACTTGATATGCTAAGGTGGTTGACATGTATGGGTGGCCTCTTCTTTTCTGAGGGGGATGAGAGAGTGGAAGAGGGGAGATCAGATGGAGGGACTAGGAGGAGAGGAAGGAGGAAGTGTGATTAGGATGTAAAATAAAAAGAAAGAAGAGTAGAAGAAGGAGGAGGTGAGGCAAAGGAAGAGAAGGAGGAGGAAGGAGGAAGAGGTGGTGAGGAGGAGGAAGAGAAGGAGAAAAAGAAAGAGGAGAAGGAGGAGGAACAGGAGAAGGAGGAGGAGGAGAAGGAGGAGAAGGAGAAGGAGGAGAAAGAAGAAGAGGAAGAAGAAAGGAGAAGCATCTGCTTTCCAGAAGCTGTTCAAGTCTGAGGGTGAATCTGGTCCCTCTGATAAGATCCCTCCAGAGACAAAAAGAATTGGGTGACAGTATTATTATTTTTTTAGATGTTTTATCCCAACTTCTTGTTTTGAAAATAATTCTATGCTGGGGAGGACAAAAAAAGTAGAAGTTAATGAACCTGGTCATCCTTCCACTGGATTCATGGGCTGTTTGCCTTCTGCAGTGCTCGCCTGAGCTGTCTTGCTGAACTGTTCGGATGTAATTTGCAGATCTGACAGCTCACCCCTGAATATTTCAGCATTCATATCGCAAGGCAAGCTCATAGTCTCACAGAGCCACAGCCCAAACTTTAATATTAGTATAATGAGGCGATCTAAGAGATCTAAATTGCCCAGCAGTTTAACAAACAGATCCTGCCCCCCTTTTCTTGCTCACTGTTTCCAGGGTCTCATAATGTAGTCCTGCCTGGCCTTGAATTCATGGCAATCCACCTGCCTCAGCCTTCCGATCTCCTCTGAAGTGAATGAGTACTTGCTGGTTTTGTTATTGTTGTTGCTTGTTTGCTTGGGGTTTTGTTATCGTTGTTGTTTTGTTTACAATGAGGACATTTTTAAAATATTTAGACCGGGTCTTCATTGAACACTTTTGAGGTCATGAAGTCATTACTGAATTCATGCTAAATATTTTTGATGAAAATACCACACAGGTGATAGATGGTGGGCGCTTTCTGGAGATTTTATTTTTGGCATGGAACCCATGTAGTTCTCTTCTAGTCAGAAGACAGAAAGCACGCATAGTTTTAGAAGTACTTTTCCCACAGCACAGCATTCTGTGCTGGTTCCTGGTGCTGCGGGTAACCCAGTGTTCAGCAGGATTACAAATCAATTCGGGAAGGGCTCCCACTGGTGGTAACAAGTCCCTTGTCTTTGGAAATAATCGAGCCGAGACTGATGGCCCATCTGAGGATGTCTTAAATTGAGAGGAAGAGCTCCTTTGACTCTCGGGGCTTTTCTGGAGAACCGTTCTCACATTTTCCTTTTTTTTTTTTTTTTTGTATTTTAGATTAGTGCTTAGTGTAAACACTATTGTTAGCATTTAAAATAGCTCTGTGTCTCCCTTCTTCCTGTCTCCTCCTTACTGACCTCTTTTCCGTTTCAGGATACTTCCAGAAAGCCCCTCAGCTCCTCGAAGAACCCATGGGAAGTTGCGCTGTCACAGAGAAAACTGGGCTGGGACTCACCTGGGGGAGCACTGCTTGTTCCACTGAGGAGGCCTGCCTGGGGGACTTCGCTCAGCGGTGAAGGAGCAGTGTTCAAGCAGTGCTGGGCGGTACCGGGCTGACAGAGACAGCAAGCTTCTTCAGGGTCACATCTACCACAACTCCTAGTATTATCAAATTCCGGACCCCGGGCGGCCTTTAATTTTGAAGGGTCGTTGTGTAGTTTGTGCTTCTCTATGGGGCACGGGAAGAATGGCTTGCATCTGCCTGCGTGGGGCTACTGCATTATCCCACTGGCTTTTTTTCCCCCCTGGGCTTCCCTGGGTAATGTTCTTCCCTTACAATTTCATCTCGCTGCTGTGTGCATCGAAACGGCGCAGTTATGGAGCGCACGGGGAAAAAAATTATAATGCCATTAAAAGTTATCATAAATTTCAGATCAGCATCACTTCTAATCCGATACACAATTTTACTGCCTCTATAAAGTGGGTGATTTGCAGTGGTCTGAGGCGTCTCCTGGAACGTTTTACTTCTTTTTAAATTAAACACACCAACTTTGTGCTGAATTCAGAGTGTGGACATAAAAAAAGGGGGTAAAAAGGAGAGGGAAGGGACATCAGATGGGAATTGCAATTGAGTCTTTATATATGCCATCTTGGCACTGTGGCACTAAATATAGTGCCAGGTAAATAGATGTGCAGAAATATTCAGAATAAAAAACAAATGTTCCAATAGCGGAAGCGTGAGCCCCAGGGATGTTCTCATGGTGGGTGTGCTAGAAATAATAAAACACTGTTGTTTAAAACCTCTCAGTCCTGGAGAACCCTATGCTGTTAAAGATACAGTGCTTGTATGTGTGTGAAGGACTATGGGTGTAGAACACATATATGTAGATAAAAACTCCCAGAGAATTAAACAGAATATAAGGTGCTTGGTTTTATTGGTTGGAAGGTTACACTGATTATTTTTTTTTTTTTTTTGAGGTATACTAACTCCTCCTGCAAACCTCAGACATAAAGGGACATGAATGCCCCTGCCTCCAGGGGACATTCCAGAAAGGGCTGACCCATTAGCTCACACGCAGATGAATGCATTCACAGTCAGACAGAGAGGTGGCCCACACCCAAGTCCCTGTATGATGAAACTCCATTCACAGGGTTTCCAGCTACAAGACTCGGACTGGATTTTAATGTTGCTTCTCCCTCATACCCTTGCACTTGGTCATTTTTCTTTTTTAGCTACTAGTGAGGTTACTAAGTGTCCACAGTATATTGTGCTCTGGACTGGCTACTGAAGACACACGTTAATACAAACCAAGTCACCATAGGTCTATCCGCAAGGGGCTCATAATCCGCGTCTGTATATTGTTAGTAAGAGTAGTTGAGTGGTTAACAGTTAGTGTGCTGAAAAAAAAACCCTGAATTCTAGCTAATGCATGTAGCTCATAGTCAGGCTTGCTTCTAGAGTTCACCACAGGACCGAGGGTAGGCAGAGGGGAATTGGATAAATTTTGAATTAGTGACACAAAATAAATAATCCTCAACAGGCGAAGCACTTGCCATTGGAATTTTATTTTTAGTTATTGGATCGATTAATTTTCTCGTTGCTGTGATCACATATATGAAGACATCCACTTAGTGAAGGAAGGGTCTATTTCGGCTCACAGACTGAAAGTACAATTTCCGGTGAGGAAGGTGTGGTAGCCTGGCCGAGGCTTCTGGTCACATTGTATCTTCAGTCAATAAACAGAGAGGGATAAAGGCTGGTGATCAACTGGTTTCACCTCTCCTCCTTATTATTCAGTTTGGGACCCCATTCTGTGGGATGGTACCACCACACTCAGGGTAGGCCTCCCTCATTAAATCTCTCTGGAAATGCCCTCGATATGCCCAGAGATGTGTCTCCTGTGTGATTCAAAGTCCACTCAAGTTATTAGCGAAGCGTGAGCATCACATCAAGGTGTGTCCTTTAGTACTTTTACAAATGGTAAGTATTATTTCAGCTTTACAAGTGAAACAAACAAAACAAACAAACAAACAAACAAACAAAAAAACTAAAACACATTCTATAAAGGTAGATGATTCCCCTCCCCAAGAATTCCCTAGACTGGATTCAACCCAGGTCATCTCTTTGCAGTCTCTCCCTTGTTCTGCACTAGCTTGCCTTTGACTGATGGACATTTACTGACTATAGTGGGGATGTTTTGGATGTCAAGGGTAATTGTGACAACAGGCATGCTGTGACTGACTCGTAACCTTTGCAATAGAACTGGACCTAAAGACACAGTTGCCTCTGGAGCATGGTGACAAAAGCTTACTGCTGAGAGATCCTGTGGATGGGCTCTAATAGAACAGAGTGACAGAAACCTCTCACCAAGAACTAATGCCAGCATCAGGTAATGTGTAATACAAACCAAGCACTTGATGCCTGTCAGCATGTAATGATCTCCTTCAGTACTTATGATAGCTCCACAGGGTGGGGACAGTTACCAACATCCCTAAGTCGAAGATGAAGAACCAAGGCCCAGAGAGTCTCAGGACTTGGCTGGAGTTAGAGTTCTAATGCAGGAAGACAGATTCTATTGCTTCCGGAACATAGCAGAGAAGCTGTTGGTCATCAAGCGTGTGTTTCTGGGTCCTCCTGTATTCAGCACTACGGAGTTAGGGTGCTGTTCTAAGAAACTGGATTGGGTGAGACACGTCCCAAAATAGAGAGCAGCTTCTCTGTGGGAATGAAGAACAAGTGGATGAATCTGTTTCTAGCATTTGCTGTCACCACAGTTGTCACTGTGTTGCTGATTTCAGGATTGGCCATGCATGTGCATGGGGCCTTGTATTTGGAAAGCAGACGCTATTGGTTGTCTGTGTTAGAGCTTCTGTTAAAAAAGGCAGTCTGTTGTGAATTCTAATTACCTATTAACTAACTAAGGTTTACACACTGCCTAAGTGTCTACATATGCACTAGCTGTTTGGTTAAGTGTGAATTTATTGTAATATAATTGTCAAGTCAACTTGTCTTGCCTGAAGCATAGAGATATTTAACCTTTGGGTTTTTTATTTATTTATTTTTTGTTTCATGTAAACAATATCAACTCAATTAGATTGTTTTGTTGAAATCAAATCACAAATGGTGTCATTAATAATGAAAACATTTCATAATATTTATCCCAATGTCAATTCTGCTTCAACATCTCCTCCTGTGTTGTCTTAAGTTAATGTTCAAACAGCTTATATGCATTATGTTTTATGGAACATTACTTTCGAGACTTGAATATCTTCCTTGTTCCAGGTCTGTGAACAGACATGAAAAAGATCTACAGAAACAACTCTACAAAAACTGAATTTTGGATCCAGTAGCTCTTAGGGCTGCCAGCAGAGGCTTCATTTTCTGCCGTGCTCCCCTTTTTCCTGAAGTGGAATAAGAAGAGTACCACTCCCAAGAGAGATAACTCATTTTGTCAAGCTGCTTCCCCAGGGAAAGCAGAAAAATTGGCACAACTCTATCCCCAAACCTGGAGAAAACCCTACCCCTTCAGAGATGAGGGGAGCTACAGTCACAGCAAACACATACTAGACATGAGTTGAGCCTGGAACAGACTTGTGAGTGCAGATGTACTCAGACAAGAACTGTGGGTCCATGGTGAGTGCTATGACAGATACAGAGACACCCCGTGTCCTGGTGGGAAGAGAGCACTGACCAAGAGAGGAACATAAGCAAGGGTACCTTCTGAGCCTGGGACACTGAAAATCCCCGTCACTCAGTACATCAGAGAGGAGGCTGCATATGGAGGAGGGTGGGCAGGGTTGTCAATGTGGCCAAGCCTGAGGACATGGAAACTCGTAGTGAGTTGAGCCTACCCCAGAAGGAGAGACATTCTGTTCTAACCTACTTGGACTCTCTGTAGACTCTAACAGTCTCCCACATCGTGGGGTCAAAGGACAGCCCAGGGGCTGAGGGAAGGACACCTTTATGCAGCAAAGAAGAAATACAGACTGGATATTCAGATTCAGTAGTTTTTGTTCCATTTTATCTCATTTCAAAATTGTGTTTTGTAGATGTTTAACTGCGTGGTTTACCTTAGGACGCGTGTCACGGATTTCTGAAACTGCTCTCCCTCTTCCTACCAATTCTGTAGTCTATTTTTCTATCCTCACACCCCTAACACATTTCTTCTCATTCCCCACTTTACTCTTCTCTCCCCACCTCCTTTAAAACTTCTTAATAATTAATGGATGCTTTCAGTTAAAAAACCCCATGAACACTCATGCCAGCTCTATCCTAGCATCTCTGTGTTAGCGTCTTCCTGAGTGTGTAACCGAGTCCTAAGTCATTCTTACTGCATTTTAATACCAGCTGTGACCTTAGTGTTACTTCTGTTGGTTGTAGACCTCTTTTGGCTGACCTATGCAGATCTGTGTCTTTGAGACCTGGGGTCTGAGAACCTTAAGGAATGGGCAGGCTACAGTCTAATGCTGTAGACAACCTTACTTCAGTTTCAGTGTACTGCTTCTGTATGAATGAAACAAAGGAAGCACTGGCCCAAGGAAGGTTGTTTGAGTTCGGAAAAACGTGGTCAGAAAAACATGTAAATAAATGTCAGTAAGCCCATACTAAATATTAATAAAGGAACTCTTTTCTAGAACTTTCTCAGGACAGACCAATTTAAACACAGTTTCAGGCACCGACTATAGATTATATTTAGGGATGCACTAAGCAAGGCAGAGGCCATGTCCAGATTCAGGGCTCACTGAGGACAGCACTTAGCACATCCTTTCACCAGATTGGGTTCAACAGCTACGTCCTGACTTCCAACAACAGCAACACAAAACCCCTCGCCTTATAAACTGAAAGTAAATGGTTGTCACAGGAGCCACAAAGTTACAGCCAAGAACAATCCAGGGAACAAAATGCACCTGAGGTAAAAGGCCCTCCGCCTTATTTCCAGGAGCCTCTCTCACAGTGCCTCAAGGCACTCTTCACCGTGCATCAGGTTCTCTTGTTTTGTTTTGTTTTGTTGTTGTTGTTGGTGGTGTTTTGCTTCATCTTGACAGTTACTGTTACCTGCTGTCTCTCCTAATAGCAGAGACACCGTGGATCATAAGCCCAAGTGAAGACTATCCACAAAGGCTCATATCAAACAAACCAGGCAAACAAAAAGAGTAGGAAAAAGAAAACCAAAAGCTAAAGGAGGAGGAGGAGGAGGGGGAGGAGGAGGAGGGGGAGGAGGAGGAAGAGGAGGAGGAGGGACTAGGAAAAGAATACATTCAAAATGTGTGAGAAAATGTACCACCCGGGTACTCCCAAAGCTCATAATTCCTCGGTGATTGAAACGAGAGAGAGAAATAGCTGAAATGGCGGGAAAAGACTCTGAGGGTTTTAACCCACAAACAAGAGGTGATGTTCCAATTGTTGGTTTCTTTGGGGTCTTTTATCAGTGTTTCATAAATGTCTTTGTTCATGTCTTTTGCCTCTTGGGGGAAATTTATTCCTAAATATTATATTGGTATTTTTCCGATTGGCGATTATAAACAGGATCGCTTTCTTGATTTCTGGTACAAGGTTTGCTTAGCAGTGCTAGTGAGCTTTGCATCCTGCAACTTTGATAAATTAATGTAGTGGTTCTAGTAGGTTATTGGTGGGATCTTCGGGTGGGTACATGTGTGAGTGTGTGCTCATGTGTGTGCATATGTGTGTGTGTGAGTGTGTGCATATGTGCTTGTCTGCTTGTGTACCTATGCATGTGTGTGCTTGTGTGTGGATGTGTGCGTGTGTGTGTGAGCGTATATAGAATGTGAATATATACATATATATACATACATATGTATATATATTTATGATGTATATATATATATATGAATGATCATGTCTTCCGACAGTGATAATTTCATTTCTTCTCATCTAATTTGTATGACTTTCCTTGTTTTTTTCTCCTCACTTGCTTCTTCTGGTTGGGGACTTAGAGTCTTTAAGTGAAAATAAATGCCAAAGAAGTTTGGTGATGTCTCTTCTTTCTCACAATTATTAGATGATAGTTTTGACTTGTAGTTATGATTCTATTAAAAACATTCTGGAACTGGCTGAAAGTTGAACAGACATGAAGACCTACACATTGATTAGCTTTTTGTATCTTCTCTAAGAAGATAAAACTTGGACTTCAAGTCTGAAGACTGAATGAGCTGCCCTTGGGGATGGAAGTCCCTCTCCCTTATTGGCTGTGAGACTATGTCTTCTGTCTCTCATTCTTAGAGTTCTTGATGTGTGCCTGTTTACTCGTTTACTGTGGGAAGCTGTCTCTCAGACTGGCCTGAAGCCAGGAGCCAAAATAAAACACAGTCGGTAGTGAGAGACTTTAAACTTGGAAAAGAGTGCATCATATGTGAACGAACTTGGTAATTAAGAAGAATTTATTTCACTTTAGAATGTCTGAGATAGTTTTAAATAATTTTCAGCTACTTTGGTGGGATGATCCAAGTGTGCTGAGGGAGCATGAATAGAATATTGTTCCCATGGCATATTAATTTCCAATCCAAATTAATGAAAAATTTCAGCTAGTAACAGATATTACTATTGCTTCAAAGTGGAGAAGAGAAATCCTATATCCTATATAACAAATCGGAAAGGCTAGGAAGTATTTAGCTACAAGTTAAAGAAAAGCTGATCCACAGTGATTTAAATAAAAGTGATTTTTCATGTCTACATTAAATGTAAGTGGATGTCACAGACGTTTGGATGTAGGTTTTAGTTTAGTGTTTCAGCAGAAGTAGGATGGGCGTTTATATTTCAGTTTAGCATACACATCTTCCCCGTGGTTGCTATTAGCTTTTGCTGACTCAGAGTTTAGGTCCCATTCAAAGACAGGACGTTAGAGATGGAAACCAACTATCATTAGTGTCAGGTGTCAGCTTGACACACCCGGGAAAAGACAAGTAAGGAATTGTCTAGCTCAGTCTGGTCCGTGGCCATGTCTGTGGGACATTTTCTTGATTGTTAATTGATTTAGAAGGGTCCAGCCCACTATGGGTGGTACCATTCCTAGGCAGGTATACCTGGACTGTATAAGAAAGGTCACTGAAAGTGAGCTAAGAGAAAGCTGGTAAGCAGCAATTCTTCATGGTCTCTGCTTTGGTACCTGCCTTCAGGTGCCTGCCCTGAAATTCTTCATTGATGAACTGAGGTGCAAGATGAAATAAATTATTTTCTCCCTCGGGTATTTCTGGCTATGCTATTTATCACTGCAACAGGGGAACCAAACCAGCCACATTGCTGACTTTGTCTGTCAAAGCAAAGGCTTTTTTTTTTTTTAATTTCTGAGGAATTCTAGCAGACTTTGGTTTCCAAAGTTGTGTTGTATGGCCTCTCTTAGCTACAAATCTTCTGGAAAAAAAAAAACATTCACATGTAAAGGCTCTATCTAGCGGGTGAAGGGAAGAATTGTAACAGGTTGGATTGGTTGAATCAAGTAGCTGCCAGCAAGATTAACATCTGGATTAATCTGTTAATCTGTTGGATTAACAGATGCATTAAACAATCTCACTCATGGATTTGAGAAAGGGCAAGGGAGGTGATACATGGAAGAAAAGAGAAAGAGAAAAATGATTAAACATATTTTTGTTCCAAAAAACAAAAAATTAAAATTCATATTCAAAGAGAAGTTAATTTATATGACCAATATATTTGTTCTAAAAATATATAATGGCAATTTCCCAACATTTTTAAAAGTAAAAAAATCCTTATATGAGTTAATCACCTATTTTTAATAAATATTAACTTATAAACAATGTTGTCTCTTACTGGATATTTTAAAACAAATTCTATACATATTACTATCTTATCTTTAATTATATATTTAAGCTAAGGA
The DNA here is from genome assembly GCF_021556685.1 of Rattus norvegicus. Taxonomy (NCBI): domain Eukaryota; kingdom Metazoa; phylum Chordata; class Mammalia; order Rodentia; family Muridae; genus Rattus; species Rattus norvegicus. The sequence goes on along the minus strand of NC_141541.1, from coordinate 108,557,101 downwards.
TTGTTTAAAAAGTGCACAGCTACAATGCCATTTTTACCTCCAAATCAAAAAATAGATTAATATCATGTATTTGGTTTATATTTATATATTTCTAAAAACCTAATTTTAAAGCCTGTTAGAACCAAGATATAATGTCATTTTGATACTTAACTAGCTGTTATTTTGTTCATGGCTTTAGGAAAAATTAAATTGGTCTATTTAATAGTAAGTATCTTGAGCTACCTTTAAGTTCAATATTGTGGCAGCCCAAGGGTTGAACGAAGTCCTGTGTGGAAACACAGGAACGTACAGTGCTGGGTCTCCTAGATTGAGGGTATCATCTTGTCTTAGGGTCTTATTGCTGCGAACAGACACCATGACCAATGTAAGTTTTATAAAGGACAACATTTAGTTGGGGCTGGCTTACAGGTTCAGAGGTTCAGTCCAGTACCATCCAGGCATGGCAGCACCCAGGCAGGAGCATGGCAGCACCCAGGCAGGCATGGTGCAGGCAGAGCTGAGTTCTACATCTCCATCCGAAGGAAGCCAGGAACAGACTGAGCATCCTCAGGCAGCTAGGAGGAGGGTCTACAAGGACGCCCCACAGTGACAGACTTCCTGCAACAAGGCCACACCTTCTCATAATGCCATTCTGTGGGCCAGGCAAGCATATGCAAACCATCACACATCTCATAAAGTTCAACCGAGGTATTGGCAAGCAATTTACTGCACTGGAGTGCTCTGCACATTGACAACATTAGGTTATCAGCTACGCATAAACTTCTAAGTCTGGGGAAAACTTGGAGGGCATACTTGGGTGACAACTTAGATACAAGAACTCTAACAAGTATGTGACATGTCACAATTCATTACCAATGAAATATCTTTCTGAGATCCAGTTTAGGCTGACAAGTTGGTTTATTTAAGCTCCATTATTAGGGAAGTCATTTTAAATATAACTCGAAGTTCTGAAGTCTTGGATAAGCAAGTGTTCCACCACTGAATTATACCCAGAGACGGAGGACAAACCTTTTTGTCTTTCCTTTCTTTCATGTGGGTATGTATGCATATGTACATGCATGTGGGTATTGCAGTAGGAGTCTTAGTCACTCCCTACCACATTTTCTTTTTGTGTGAGACAGGGCCTCTGAGCCTCAGCTTGTCTCTTCAGCTTTCGAGCGGTGGTTCTCAACCTTGCTGTTGATGTGACCCTTTAATACAGTTGTGGTGACCCCCAACCATAAAATTATTTTCATTGCTACCTCATGACTATAATTCTGCTACTGTTATAAATCATAATGTAAATATCTGTATGTAGATGGTCTTAGGCTATTTTAACTTTTCAACAATTATTGTGAATTTGACTTTCTTTGGCCTTCTCTAGTGGTTTTTGTAGAATTGCATTTGTCTCTTCTGTGACACAAATGACATGAATGTTTAACCCTTAAATTCTCACTTTTTCTTTGCCGTTTTAATTTGACCATTTAGATTGAATCGTCTTTAGGTTTAATGATCTTTTTCTCCATTTTATTTTGAAGACCACTGAGTGAACTTTAAAATAGGAGTTAGATACTTAAGTTGAATTTTTTTTATATTTTTTCTTTGTATCTTATATTTCTCCTATAGAGATTTTTTTCCATTGAACTCATGATTTTTAATTAAGATGTCAGAATGAGCTTAGGAACAGTCAGAATCTTAAGATTTCTGGATACTCATATCTTCTCATAGCCTTATTTCTTGTAAGAAAGAAAAATCTCTGGGACTACAGTCATAACAACCACCCTTATATTTCTGCAGTCTAAGACCTTTCCTAGAAGATCATACTTCAGAATTATAGAGCAATAAAGAAGTCATATGGACATTCCTAGAGGTTCTTTTGGAAACCACAGTTTCTGGTACACAGGCTGGAAAATGAACAGTAAAGACACAGAGAGAGAGAGAGAGAGAGAGAGAGAGAGAGAGAGAGAGAGAGAGAGAGAGAGAGAGGGAGGGAGAGAGAGAGAGAGAGAGAGAGAGAGAGAGAGAGAGAGATATTGAGGAGATTGGAGATTATGGCTAGTAAGTAATGGAGATGGATGGGTTATTACCTTATTAAATATCTACTTTTACTATTTTAAATGATGGGCATGTTTATGTATATGCATTGGTATGTACCTATGAGAACAGGTGCACATGGAGGCCACAGGCTTTAGAAACCCTGGAGATGGAGTTATAGGTAGATGTGAACCTCTTGACATGGGAGTTAGGTCCTCTACAAGGGTAGTACACATTCTTAAACACTAACTGTCCAGCCAAGTTGATTATCTTTAATGAACTTCCCAGGTAGTTGGGGGACAGTTGGTTTGAGATAGGAACAAAGTTAGCAGTAATTAGCACAATTAGCAAACTAACATGCACCTTATGTATGTGCTAGAGCATTACAATTTGGGAAGCTACTGGATGTGTTGGCTGTGTGTGAGTGTGACTGACTCATTTGGTTTTAGAGATCTGACTTGGATTTTCACGAATGGAAAAGATGAAGTGAGAACCGCTGACAGACAAAGGGTTAAGATCCTTAATCTATAAGGAACACCTACCAATCAATAAGAAAAAGATAAGCCCAGAAATTGAAAAATGGGCAAAGGACATGAATTACTGACAAAGGGAGAAATATGAGTGGATAATGAAGGTCTGAGGGAAGTTGAGCCTCATCAGTATTCTCTGATAAGCAAATAAAAACAAGATACAATGTTCTGCCTTCTCAATTGGAAAATACTTTTAAAGTGGTTTAAATGGAAATATCCAGCATTGTCGAGTGTGTAGAAGACGTGCAGCCTTACACACTGCTTGTGGGAGGCCAGATGAATTCTTTAAATTTGAAGATACCTGTAGAAAGATATGCCAAGAACTTTACAGGCTTGTATCTTTAGAAAATAATTACAGATGCACACATGGATCTATACCCAGGGAAGATATTCTTTGCCTGAATATCATAGTACCATACAAACATGGAGCTATCCCAATGTGCTACGGAGCAGAAGTGGGATGGAGTACGCCCTGGGTGAAATGCTAAGGAGCCACTGGAACTTATTCTCTCAGAGGACATCTAATACCATTGCAAAAGTGCTAAGCATCCATTGTAAAGTTAGCGCTGTGGGTTAGAAATATCAGAAATGAGTGTATACATTATAAATTTAACTTTTAGGGAAAGTAGGTAGTAGCATACTGCAAGGAAATAAACCAGTATGTTAGCTCTGTGTAAATATCAATAGCACAATTTTGAGTGATTCCTTCTTCCCCCTTTCTCCCCCTCCTTTCACGGACAGACTCTTGTTAAGTAGCCCAGTAGCTCAGGCTAGCTCCAAACTCTTGCTTCTTCTGCTGCAGTCTTCTGAGTGCTGAGAGATTACAATGTGTGTCACTATACCTGGCTTAGAACAATGAGTTAGACCAATCTCTCTCTCTCTCTCTCTCTCTCTCTCTCTCTCTCTCTCTCTCTCTCTCTCTCCCCTCTCTCTCTCCCCCTCTCTCTCTCCTTCCTTCCCTCCCTTTCTTCTCCTTCCTCCCTCCCTCCCTGCCTCCCTCCCTCTATCTCTCTACCTATCTACCCATCCCTCCTCTCTCTATTTATTTTGGGTCAGGCTGGTCTATAACACTCTTTATATAGCACAGGAAGCCCCAAGCTCAGAGCAATCCTGCCTGAGTCTCAGGTGCTGAGGTTACAGGTGTGTAAGCCACCACATCTGGACTGGAGAAGGAGTTTTTTTTTTTTTTTTAGATTAGCGTTATCTCAGCAAACAATGTAGCGACCTCACAGGAAAACTGGCATTGGAGAGAAAATTAACTGCTGACTGGGTGTAAATAAAGAGACTCTAAAGCTTGGAACTGTGGGTTGGGAGTTTATTAGAAGGCTGTAGTCCTCCATTGCTGTGAGTTATGGACACATCAGCCAACTAACCTGTAAGACGGGGGAATGCTATAGACTTTTATTATGAAGGTTGGGGAGTGTGTTGAGTACACACAGAAGACTGCATACAGTTCCTCGAATGTAATTGCTACCCAGCTAATAGATCTGAATGGTGATAATCGTCACACATTATGTCACAACTAAAAAAATATTGTGTGAAGTCTTCATTCAGCTGCTCTGATTGATGTCCCCATAGTGTAGTCCTGGTTGTCCTGGAACTTGCTATGTAGACTAGGCTAGCCTACTGTTCATGACCCTGTCTCACCTTCTTGGTGCTGAGAGCACAGGGATGTGCCACCCTTTCTGGCCAGCTTCTCTTTCTGAACTCTCTGTATTGCTTTAGACATACGGTATCCAATCCCAGAGATATCAAAGACAAAGGGCACCCTTGGATTAACCATGGTGCTACCGCTGTCCTTAAGTAAAACCCAGGTTGCTATGATTTCTGAACCTCAAGATCTGATTTAGGTGACTGATTTGACCTCCTGCTCTCGTACCTGCATTATGGTGGTTTGGGCTTCAGAGCGGCTTCCGGGAGCGGGGGTGTGTGAGTCCCCCATTCTGCCTGAGGTTCTCTCTTCTTGTTCTAGCCGGACACTGGTGGGTGGCAATTTGGCCCATGGCTTTTGCGTTCAGCACATCTGGGGAAGTGGCTGAGCCTTAAACTCGGGTTAGGAAGGTAACCCCGGATTTCCTCTCGCTTGTCAGGGGGGTATGTCGGTTTAGAGATTTCGCCCTGGATTTTGGCTTCTGAGAAGACAGTGTTCTGTGTCCTGCAGGGCCCACTGCAGCCTTTCTTTGAGGCATTTCCTTTCTTTGTTTGAATTTCAAGGTTAAACGAGTAAGGATTCAAGGATGACTATGAAAGAGCAACTGGTAAATGTGTTCACAGTGAAAGAAAAAGAAAGCCAAATGAATGTTAAAACCTTTTTTGAAGCAGAATGGAAACAGAGCTTTTGAGCCTTTATCAAAGGACAATAAAAACATTCTCATGATCTACACGCGCTGCGTGTTCCCACAGCCCACTCAGTGCACGCATGTGCCCGCACCCACACAGACACGTGTGCCCAGAGTCACATAGACTTCCCTTTCTCTAAGAGACATGCCCCTTGTACATTTCTTTCTTTTTTATTCCTGTCTTTTCTTTCTCCTTCTGCCCCCTCCCCCCCCCTTTTTTTTTAATATTTCAAAGCTGGCAGTTTAGGAAATGGCTGGAACTGCCACATCTCTGTTCTTGCTAAAGAAATCAATGCTAATCCTATTACTGGCAGTTATCATCTATCCCAGAACTCATAGCTGAAAGACACACACACACACACACACACACACACACACACACACACACACACACACACACTGAGATGTCAGAGTAAGAAAAAGAGTAAGGAGGAGCAGGTGCCCTTCATTCACTTTCAGATAGTGATGGTCTTCTCTGTTTCTGTGTGTCTGTCTGTCTGTGTGTCTATCTGTCTGTTTCTGTTTCTGTTTCCTTGTCTCTCTCTGTCTCTGTCTCTCTCTTTTTCCGGGTCTGTCTCTGTCTGTCTCTCTGTCTCTCTGTCTCTCTCTCTCTCTCTTTCGCTCTCTCTCTCTCTGTCTTTGTCTCTCTCTCCTGATCATCCTTTTCTTCTCATATTAACAGACGAAGCTACAGAACACCTGTGCTAAGCCAGGGCACCTGGTCCGATTTAAAAGTCTGAAGATGCACTCTAATTTAGATCTATCTGTCTCCAGCATGAGCCGACAAAGCACTGATAAATGCATGTTTATCACGGCTTCCAGCTTTGTTACGGACAATGATAACAACAGTCAGGTCCACCGTCACTGTGGGCTCTGTGGTAGGTGTTCTCTGCAAACCATCGCCCATAATCCAGCTCGCTTCTGAGGTAGGCATGATAAGCAGTCCCATTTTAGGGGTTTGGAGACTCAACTATAAAGGTGTCTTGTCTGTTTTTTCCCCCTTGTGTTGATTTTTTTTTTAATTTATGGCTATGAAAGTTTGCTTGTGTGTTTGTCTATGTGCCACATGTATGTAGTGCTGGAGAGGCCAGAACAGGGCTCAAATCCTTTGGGACTGGAGTTAAAGACAGTTTTAAGGGGCCGTGTAGGTGCTGGGAGTGGAACCTGGATTCTCTGGAGGAGCAGCCAGTACTCTTAAGTGCTATTATTTCACCCCCACGCTTCCTAATTAGTGCAGACCCTTTGAGTGCAGCATAGCTTGAAAATTCTCCTTCCCCTCCTTCCACAGTCCTCTCCACTTATAGCCGTTGGAGCAGCATGCCTGGTATGGTGACATTGAACACGGGGCGCTTATTGTTTTTGAGATTTCCAGAAGTGTCCCAGAAAGGTTTTTATATTTAGTTTTACTCTCATCACCTGCCTCATCCTTGCCTCTGAGATGTAGCTGAACCCTCAGATTGGAAATTGTCACCAAACAACACAAGAGAGTTAATTCTCATAGGTTAACAGATGCTGGAGCCTTTAGGCCAACGCCCTAAATGTGGATTGCATTTGGAACAATATTAGACCAGCAGAATCTATAGTTTCCCCATGAGATTCCCACGTGGAATGAGCACCACCCATACCATCGTCTATACTGAGGAAGAAAACACCCCGAATATCGGTTACTTAATATTGCCCTTTGATTTGTGCCCCACACCCAGCCCGGTGCTTGGCACACAGTGGAGCTCAGAAGAATTAACAAAGGAACGGACAAATGAACTACTGACCTGGCTGTTCCTGGTTGTCCTGGACAAAGGATAAGCCATGTAGGGAACTCCCATGGATAACCTCTATAGTCAGGACTCAGCGTGAACAAGGAGAAGCACTGTACTGTACCCCGGAGAACTTGCAGGCTCTTTCTTACCCCCATTTGCCTCTGGCATCCCTGAGATACTGGGTGCTCAACTGTCATTCATCCCTCTATTTATGTGTACTGAGTCATCACATGCTTATATGACCATAAAGGCAGGGATACTTTACAACCCGGAGGAGGAGGCCCTTACTTTTACTTCTGCAGGGAAGATGATGTACCTGTAGCTTGTCTTCTGGACTGTTAAATGCCTGATGCCAACAGATGTTTGCTCTGGGCTGAACTCCTCTTCCCAAGGGACTGTTTTCCTCCAAGATGAGAGTGGGATAATTATAAGTTGTCAGAAATGACATGAAATACTCTACATAAATGACCCGACTCAGTCCTCATCCATCCTGTAGCCATTTTGTGTATGTCAATAGCCAGTCCTACTGTGTGGCAGAACCTGAGCCCCCAAAGCTCAGTTTATTGACCCTGAAGCATGTGTTCCCAAGAATGGCTCAGTTCCAATGCCAACCTTTAGAAAAACCGCATTTTGTATTATTCTTGGCTTCTCTCGGAACAGAGATAAAAGTATTAATGTATAACCAGGCCAAACCCGGAGGCTATCAGTTCAGGCGATCTCTTCTCTGCCGTTAGCCTCTGAGAATAGAGGGTGTGCCTCTTTGCTGTGTGGAGCCCAAGTTACAGAAATAAAGCAAAGGATTCCTTTAAAGAACCCAGAAACTGGAAGAAGAGTTTAATAAGGATTTCAAAGAGATGGTAGTTTGAGAGAGACATGAATCATAGATGTGGACGCATGGCAGTATCAGGCGGCATATTGAAGTCGCTGCAGTAGGAGGGAAAGACAGCCGTCCGAGGAGGACTTCTGCAGACCTAGAGAGAAGCCTAACATTTTCTCAATTAAGCTGCTTGTCTTCCTTGGTTACGGAGATGCCCCATAAAGTTTAAAAGAGCGTATTACTGTAAAGAGCGAGCCATACGGGGTTAGCATTCCTATTTATCTATGTGAATTTACTACCCCCAATTTAGATAGTCTACTATCTAGTAGGGATGTACTATTTATGAGGCTTGGACTCTGTTGCTATTACCAAGATATTTCAGTCTTTTAGTGTTCTGTAATGGCTTTGAGGTGAAGCTTTAATGATTGATCACATTTATTTTGTATTATAAATTTCAGAGTTTGAGTGCGGGGAGACTAAAGATTGCTACAAAGGGTCTTTCCCTTTAGCGTCTTCTGTCCAACTGCTCTGATTCAGATAGCTCTCGCTTTAATGTGACAAAGCAGGGTGAACTTCACATTAAGACTCAGGGGCAGGAGAACGTGGGCCACCGCGCACGAGGGCAGTTGTTATCGTCTCCTCACACAATCTAGAATTCCTACTTTACTCAGTTCCCTTAATTTGAAAAAAAAAACGAATAAGGAGGAATTTATCGTGCCAGCGTCAAATGCATATGATTGCCTCCATGGGGAAGATCTAATGCTCAGGACAGAGAGGTAGTAAATGCTGTTAAGTGTGACAAGCCCAAGGGCCATGCTGATGACTGGGATGTGTTTGATTTAATCCTGGATGTTGGGGACTTAGGCAGCTCAGCCTCAGCGCAGGGCCCAGGCTCTGCCAACAGCTTATGAATTGCTAATAGAGTCGGCAACATTAGCTGATCTCATCTCAGGAAAGAGAACGGGGAGGATCTGAGCGGTTGTGTCTTCATTCACCCAGCAGTGGTACCAGTGGCAATGGTGGCTTGTGGGCTTTCAACCGTGCTGGTCACCAGACACCAGGGTAACCACCACAAAAGTGAAACAGAAAGGTCTGGCACTAATTACTTCCTCTCCTATGAAAAAGCAACTTCTAGCTGGCTACACAGTCTTTGCTGCCTTGCCTTCTACCCAAAGTCTACTTTTTATACCAAGATCATTGCCAAGTGAAACAAAATGACAACTGATCCAAAGGATCGTTCCTTTGATACCATCCACAGCTTCCCATTGTTCACACGGTAAAGGTAAAGGTTAGAGTTTCTTTCAATGGGATACATGGGCTTCTGTGTTCTGGCCCCAGTTTCTTTGTCAATCAACAACAAACTGTTGGCTGAGCTTTCTTGTAAACAGTGATTAGGTTTCTTAATAAATTCTGTGAGAGAAGATGCACATGGTCAACTGTGAGTCCATTCTAGTTTTAGATGTAATCCTCTGAGAGCCACAATCCCAGAGAGGTGAAGAGCAGAAACAAAGAGTTAACAAAATACTGGGAAATCTGCCTCTCTCCCTTTCCTAAAGCTTGGAAGAGTTAAGGCTAAAGCTAAGCTTGCATAAATATTATGGTCAACGTTGTATCTATCGCCATCACTAACTTCCAGCAAGGGAAGTTTCTTATGTACGAAAGCAAGCATTTGCTCAATGCTGTCTTAACTCTTGCAACATGGTGAAAGGTGAAGTATTATTACAATTGATTGGACAGTGTTTGCCTACTGTGATCTTCACCTTAAAGCATAGAAGAACCCAGGAGTTGCAGGCTTAGCTGGCATCCACCACCGTTTGCCAGACATGTGAGTAAAATCATCTTAGACGACCCAATCAGAGTAGATTTCCTCACGATACCAGCCACCTGAGGCCTTCAGGTGAGGCCAGAACAACTGGCTAGCTGAGCCGAAACTGTGACCATGGAAGTACGAGCAAGCTGGCATTGCATTACCTTTGTCTATAACAACAAAACCTGTGAGAGCAACTTAAAGGAAGACAAGTTATTTTGGGCTCACAGTTTCAGAGGGCTCAGTCTATGGTTACTTGCTCCCGGTGCTCTTAGGCAAGATATCACGGCACCAGGAGTCAGTGCCAAAGACGCAGAGACCGAAAGTGGCCAGAGATACTATTCTTTTAAAGACATGGTCTATTTCCTCCAGCTATGGTCTACATCCAAAAATTTCCAGGACCTCTCAAAATAGTAAACACATGAGCCTGTGGAGTACATGTCAGATTTAAATCAGACGAATAATCATGGGCTGGTAGAACAGTACAGTGGCTACCAGTAAGACTTGTAGACTACGGTTTCTTAGGTACCCTCTCAGAAGAAAATGAATTGATGTGTGGCCCTCAAGTTAGCTAATCATGTATTTTCAAGGTGTGGTGTAGCCATTTCTTGTTGGGGTGGCATGGGCATCACTGTATAGAATGGAGCACTTGTGTTTGTCTCAGGCTAGCTCAGCTTGTAGTCACAGCACTGAAATAAACAGAACAATGTAGCTGGTGGTTAGTTCTCTGGCAATAAGGTTGTTAACATTCCCTCACGGGAGGAGGGGAGATGGCATGGGGTCCATCATCTGAGACGCCTGTCTTTTTTGTTTTTCATGTGGAAGAGGTTTATTGGGATGCCAGAGACAAGGAGGAAAGAGAAAGGAACGAGAAAAAGAGTAGAAGCTAGACTCCTGTCTTTTCTGCCCCAGACGCACATGTTCTTTTTTTTTTTTTTTTGGTTCTTTTTTTCAGAGCTGGGGACCGAACCCAGGGCAGACGCACATGTTCTTACAGGCTGTAGAAAGTGGGATACTCACTGTGGAGTGAGATCGCTCGTGTCTCAGCTTTTTGTGACTCAACCATGTTGGGTGTAGGATTTTCTGATGGTGTATCAACCTGTCAGTCATCCATGCTTTCGATAACCTCCCAAACCTTATTGCTTCAGCAAGCTGAACTTGGAGAGAATCAACTCTTTGGTACATTCGTGTTGTCTCTGGGGTGAATGGGTGTTTCTTCTTCATGTCCACATAGAAAAATTCACACAACACACAGTTCCTCAAGATCCCCACTCACCTTCCCAAGCTTTTCTGAAAAAAAAAAAATGGAGAAGCATTGGAAATTCAGTCATGACACTTTTGTGCCTACTGTTCCTCACGAAGCAAAAACCCACTCAATTATGATATTTGCCAGAAGATTGTGGTTATAATTACTGTACTAATGGATGGAGAGAGAAAATAAATATAGTCTATGGCCTGGCTTGAAATTCTGATAAGTCCTTCCAATACGAAATTCTTAAAGTTTAAAAATTAAGTGTAACAAATAGCCATCCAAATGAACACTTGAGACTGAAATAGGTAAAAGAAAATTGCACAGGCCAAATATTAAAGGGAAAATAGAAACCAGGGAGGAGATGGACTATGTGAGTCATTGCAAAGTGCTAAGTCAATACCAGCTGAGGAGATAGCAAAGAGGTGGGGCCTCCGGAGTCCTACCTGCCTGTCAAAGTGAAGAGAAGAGAGACATCTTTCCATATTAAAGGAGAAAGACAGGAAATCAGTTAATTTGGCTAATCGTGGGGGAGGGGGATAAGTGCTGGGGAAGGGAGATAAGTGTGGGGGAGGGGGGATAGGTGTGGGGGAGGGGACTCATCTACCTTAATCTTTCATAACTACCAGCAGAATTTGGGCATGGATGAGCATCTCTGTAGTCTCAACTCTCAGGAGGTAGAGATGGGATGGTCTGGGACTCAGAGTTCACTTGGTTTCAGAGTGAGTTTGAGGTGTGTCTCATCTCAGTTCCGTAAGACCCTTGGCTCAAAATGGCAGCAACAAAACCCAGCAGAACAGACCAACCAACCTATTAGCGAGCAAGACTTATTATTTTATGCCATCAAGTTGTGGGATGAGTTTAGGGTTCAAGTTTTTGTTCTCTTTATGGTCTGCGAAACTCCACGTTTGTAGTGGTTTTGGATCTGCACATCACCCATCTGAGATTGTAGTGATGGAGATTGTGACTATGAAAGCATGCTGTAGACATACAAATAATTTTACTTGTTCGCAAAGCTTTGAAATGTATCATTTAGATTAACTGTTTATTTTCTGAAGTCTCAATTCGATCTTGCTGTGGCATGATCCAGAGCGAAGCTCTCTTCCTCCCTGGCAAGGGGAGTGATTTTTAGCTGTAACTTTTCATGGTCCTATTATTCTGTGACGTTATTAGTTCATGAATAAATGATGTAGTACTCTAAGGTCCAGGGAATAGAAAATTAAGATTTTTATCCTGGTCATTGTTTCTGATTAGCCAAGCCATTAGTGTTGGCTCTTGTGTTTTCTAGCCTGAGGCTCTGCCAACCTGATCTAGTTGGTAGAAAAAGCCTCTTCTCATCTGCTTGAAGTCTCTCTGTGTCTCTCCGTACAGATCTGCCCGAGATCTTCCATACAGATGACTATGCAGGCTTACTGGCCTTTGGGGACCAGAAACACCTGAGAGGATTTGGGAAACCACATTCCAACTCAACTTTCTCCAAATGCACTCCATATGGATGCTAGCGGAGGGATCCAGACTTCTCTAGGTGGAGATGGCAGAGGTTGGGATCACCAGGAGGGATTCTGTTCTTAATAAAGAACTGGGAAGAACCAAAAAGTTTTAAACTTTGGATAACACTGTAGGCACTGACCTACAGCTCTGAGGTTTTGTTCATTTGTAATTTTTTTTTTTGGCAGAATTCCTGCCTCAAAGGTCTTCCTCTACAGAGCAAGAGGAAGGATACAGTCCCAAGATAATCAACACATTAAGTCCATTTGATTCAGTAATCTGAGAGGGATCAAAATGAGATCTGAGCCCAGTGATGGGTGCATTCCATTTCCTGGGCCAGAGTCTTGGTTTAAGGCTAGACAAATGATCTAACCACAGCCTTAAATTAATAATTAATTAATTAATGAGATATGTTATTACATAACGAGATATCTGAGAACTTGAGGGCAAAGAATACTGTTCTATTGCCAGTAAACGTAAAGGCACAGAGAAAACAGCTGTGGCTATTTTGTAATGGTGGGAAAGGACCTATTTTTGATCTGTGTCAGTAGAGAGCTGACTGAACAGTGCCCCTTGAGCTCCCATCACATGGGCATTTAGTTAATGAGTGAACGCACCACTGTTTTTAAGCCCATGTTTCTAGATGGCTGGGGTTTTCTCCTGTGACCTAAGTAGTCTTGAATACTAGAGTAAGCATGATTCTCTGGTGATTACACTTCCAAATTCCCACCAGCACCCTTATTCCTGTGTTAGGGCTTTTGTGTACTGTGAGTGGCCCTCAGGCTCAGAGCATCCTCAGTGACTGATTTTTGGCTGCAAGTTTCTGCACCTTCTGGGCCGTTAGGGAACTGAAAAAGAAAGGACTCCTCACAATGGAAGAAGATGGTATCTCTCCAAACGGTTGACCAACACCCTCTTCTTTCTGAGCTGAAATTCAGGGCAGGGCAAGCTGATTGGAGTCTATGACTAGAAGATTCTGTAGTATTCAGGGAACCACAAAGACAGTACAGAAATTAAGGAAAGCTGGAAATCATCTTGAAAATGGATTGCAGACCTCACATGTGATGTCTACTCGCCTGCGTCAGTTAGCTTTATTAATACCAGGGCAATGAGGCTCTGAGACCCCTTTCTGAAGCAACAGAGAAGCAAGGAAAGCATGCTGAGCTTCCGTGTTTCTGGATTTCAACTAGCACCACATTTAGGAGTGGGATTAGGGCGAATTAGGTTCTGCTGATGGTGGCTTCCAAAGGTCTGATGATCGGTGAAACAGAAACGATACTTCAAGAAATGGAAGCCTCCTCCCCGAATCAGAGTCAATCTCATGCTCGTCCACGTTTCTGTAGCACGGAATACCCACACCCCAGGCTTCGGAATGGGACATGGTTGAAGTTCTTGTCACCTTGTGTGGAAGAGATTCTCTGGGGAGTGATTTTTCTAACTCTTAAGTCTTAGCTTTGTTTATCAATCGCACAGCTCTTCTCACAAGAATCTAAAGTAAAGTTAAGAAAACCTCCAGGACTGGGATTCACGATATAGTTATTTACTAGGCTTTTATTATATATTTGACACTACCAGGAAAATGAGGCACACTCCGTTATGATTACTTTGTGCATAGTTCAGATACTTCTGTGCATTACCCTGAACTGCCTCAAATCATCAGCCCTGTCTTTGAGGTGTTACTTATCGCCTCAGAATCAGAGAGAGTGCCTTCAAAATGTTGACATGCGAGAGGTCAGAGATAGCAAGAGAGGAATTTCAAAGATAAGCCTGTCCGTCCCTTCCCTCTGCCAGACTGTTTTCCTCAGGCGCAGAATAATTTATACCTCTTGTTCAGCTAAAGTATGTGGCACCATTGAGACACTGCCGATTTTATTACAACCTAATTGTAGCATGACAAGGGATAAATCTCGAAGATACATACAGTACGGAATGGCCAGGCAGGCCTCACTTACACAAGACGCTTGCATAGAGAAGCATTATGCCGCGGGAGGCAACAGCTGGAGTGGTGTGCAGTTCATATAGCTTCATTTGTGGGTAGTACTGGGGACATCTAGGATACCTGCACATTAATCAGTCTCCCATCCCCTTATTGTGGAGCAAAGGCAACTTGAAATAATTGCAAGGGGCCAAAAGCAGCCTTGGTTTGCATTTAAAATCCTATTTAAACATTCAGTGGTGTGTCTCTGGCTTCTTGACCAGCTCTTCCACCTTGGTCTTTGAATCTATCTATCTGTCTGTCTGTCTGTCTATCTATCTATCTATCTATCTATCTATCTATCTATCTATCTATCTTATGTATGTATGTATCTATCATCTATCTATCATCTATGTATCTATGTATGTATGTATGTATGTATGTATCTATCATCTATCTATCTATATATCTATCTATCATCTATGTATGTATGTATGTATGTATCTATCATCTATCTATCTATCATCTATGTATGTATGTATGTATGTATCTATCATCTATCTATTATCTATCTATCTATCTATCACCTATCTATGCATCTATGTATCTTATCTATCTATCTATCTATCTCTATCTATCTATCTATCTATCTATCTATCTATCTATCTATCTATCTATGTATCCTATCTATCTATCTATCTATCTATCTATCTATCTATCTATCTATCTATCTATCTATCTATGTATCCTATCTATCTATCTATCTATCTATCTATCTATCTATCTATCTATCTATCTATCTATCTAGTCCATCTATCTCCCTTCCTCCTTATCTACCTAAATGTTGGTCTTTCATTTACATATCTCAACCAAGTAATTTTAATATTGTGAAAGAACAAACGGAGTTAGAAATAAAACATATCATTTAACTTCAGCTTAAAATCGAGAGACTGTGGTTCATTAAATACCATATAAAGAAGCAAATCAAAATGAGACCCAAAAAAAAAGATTCCAGATCTTTCAATTGTTTACTTTTAAATAGCCCTAAATTTCAAACCCGAGACAGGAAATTATGATTGTCACCCAACATTTATTGAGTACTGTAGTAGGTATGTTGAACTTCGAATAATTGAATTGCACATTTAAAAAATAATCTGTCTTTTATGACAGAAATCGGGCAGTTCCTGGCATAATTTGACAGCAACGTACTACCGTCTGCCTTTCCCTGTCAGCATGGCGATGCAATTAGCATCTCACAGTGATTGGCTGTGACTGGTGAGCTGTTCTGTCTCAGGTGGAATGCATATTTATTCATATGCTAAGCCTCATTATATAGGAAATAGAATTTGTACTGTAAGTAATTATATATTATTAGAGCCAATGAAGATACCCTTCGAGGACTGGGATCTGATTTAAGAAGCTCTGCTTGCCCAGTTCCTCATTCCTGGTCTTTAAGACTGCCTTAATTTCCCTTTCCTTGAGGCACTCCCCAAGCCCAGCTAATGGTGCCTGGTGTAGTGGGCCTTCCTCATCCCGTGTTTGCTCTAAGGCCAGCTGTACTCGCTGCTGAGTGGTCAACCTGGCAAAGTGATGTTCCCCACAATTGTGACTCATCTTCCTGGATCACAGCCCCGTATACACAGGCGTGTCTCTCTCTTTTCCAATTCCTTCCAGGTAACGTAAGTACAAAGGCCTTTGTGCAGTATGTTTTGGGCATAGTTGGTTCCAAACCACCCCAGAAAGAAAAATCTGTCTCATTCCAGATAGTAAAGCAAAATTAGATACAAAAGCAACCTTTTACAGACATATTAATATTTAAGCTTTCAACATCAATTCACATATATTCGATTTTCACTAATTTACTTCTACATTTTCCTTTAACAAAATGTCTTTTTCTCTATGTCATGATTTGAAGAGAAATTCTTAATTATATTATAATTCAGCTGTATTTATGCTAGTAATGCATCTCTGTACATTACTAGAATTATAAAAATATCTTTACATAGGACTTTATTGTATATCTGTTTACAGGGTAAATAACAGGAAACATTTTCATTTTGTGTAGAAATATATTACACTGGGAACACACTTGTGGTGGGAGCAGTTCATTGTGGTCTGTGAAGACATTTGTTTTAAATAAATTTTAAATAGTTCTCCATCTTTAAGGACTCCCCCCCCCCCTTTCAATAACTGACTCATTCTAAAAGCTATCAGTTTCAATGGTAATATGCATCTATGTTGGACACGCCCCCACCAGTGTCTTTGCTATTCTTTTCCATTTACCTATGTCCTCTCCTCACACCAGACAGGGCACTGTCCTTAGTTTCTTTCACAGGTTTTATAAGAAAAAGATAATATATAGCATCAGTTCTCCAGTGTTCTTAGAAAAATTGTTTGGTGGCACACACCTTTAGTCCAGCACTTGGGAGGCAGGGGCAGGTGGATTTCTGTGAGTTCAAGTCTAGCCTGGTCTACAGAGCAAGCTCCATGACTGCCAGGGCTAATACAAAAAGAGCCCTGTCTGGAAAAACAAAAACCAAACCAAACCAACCAAACAAACAAAGAACAAAACCAAAACCAAACCAAGGCCCCTAGTCATTGTGTGTGTGTGTGTGTGTGTGTGTGTGTGTGTGTGTGTGTGTGTGTGTGCGTGTATGTGTGCATGTGTATGTGATGTATGTATGTGTGTACACAGGTTCACGTGGGAGTGTGGGTATGCTTGCTGGTGCACACATGTGTGGAGGCTCAGTGTTGACACCAGTATGTCTTCCTTAATCAGTCTTCCGACCTATTTTTGAGACAGGGTCTCTCTAAAGCTCGGTGGTTGGGTAGACTCGTTTCCCAAGAACCTAAGGAGATTCTCATCTGTCTTCCAGTTGTGAAATTACAGATCTGTGGCTTTTTGACTCAGGTCCTGGGGAACCAAACTCAACTCCTCAAGCTTGTGGCAGCAAGCACTTAGTCCACAGAGCCATCTGTCGTTACTGTAAAAGATACTTCATGGTGCAGCCCTGTCAATATGGTTATGGTGAACAAATATTTCCACAGGGCAAGGGAAGACTCCAGAAGCACAGCTGCTGGGTGGAGGAATTGCTTCATGTGTGAACCCCACAGTCATTGCTGAAACACCTCCCACCACCATTGCTCCAATGTATATTTTCCCTGATCCATGTACAAGAGTGCTCAGACTTTCACAGTAGATTACAGAGCACACCCTTCAGATTTTGCTGACATGATAACTGAAGATGGTCTCTGTGTACTTTTCATGTGTGCATTTCTTATGATGAGGAACACCTTTCTCACGTGACTGAGTCATTTGAATTATTTTTCTGAGAATTTATATTTTGAGCTCTTATATTTTCTCATGCTATCTTCATAGTCTTTTATTTTTCATTTAATTTTAGGAGTTATTTCTGTATTAAAATGTCTGAGTGTTTTGTGCATTGTAAATATAACATTTTTTCTAATTTGTCCTTAATATTTTTTTAATACTTTTTTCTGTGCCGAAGTTCTTATGACATTTAAGGCTTCTAGATTTTGCATCTTGCAAATTAAACTGGCACACCAACGTAATACATTTTGTATATCTATTATTTTTTAATGTTTATTATCCTTAAATTATTGATATGTTAGGAATTTATCTGGACATATGATGTACAATTTAATTTTCTTAATGGAACTACTCACTTTGCCAAATAACAGTTACTGATGAGTGTATCTTTTGCCAGAGAGGAATCACAGCTACCATATATTAACTTTCTCCATGTGCTTGTTCCTTATTGGAACAACCATTATGTTCTATTGTTTTGGCATTACCACACTACACACTTTTAATATTGAGTTGTTATGTATTTTGGCATTTCTTAAGGGCAGCCCACCTGCCAATAATACTTTTATTCAGAATCGTACTGGCAATATTTTCTTCTTTTTTGTATAAATTTTAGAATCAACTAGCCTCATTTTAAAAAGCAGTCTTATTTATTGGATGTCTTTATAACTGTAAATCCAATTAATGAGAGTATCTCCATGATGCCAAAAATTCTAATCTAAGGATATATTTGTCTTTATTTGTTCAAGTTTTTTTTTCCTACGTTATGACATTTGTAGGGTTTCTGAATATAGATCTTACATATTTCCATTTCACTTTTGCTGCTAGATTTTAATGTTTTCGTTGCTATTATGAAGAAGACACTGCCCTTTGTTATTTTCTGTTATTACAGTATCCTGTAAACGCTACTGACTACTGTCAATGTCTATTCATTTTATCCCACTGTCTTAAAGAATTCAATTGCTACTCGCCGTTGTTTTAAAATCCAAACCCAAAGAGTCACAAAACTTAACAATATGTGTAGCTTCTCCCTCCAAAATTTCATGGCTCTACAGTACTGCATTGGCCACCAATCCAACGTTAACTGCACAACTGTGCCTCCTGTGTCCCGGTAACTCCGGGTCCAATAAAGACACTGCTGACTTTATTGTCTGAATATACAAGGGTTGATGTCGGTACAGTGGCCCTCCACGTTTGCCTCACTTATCCAGAAGCTTTAAGAAATCCTGTTGTCTGGACATTACCCTGTATTGATAAGTTAGAGAACCTGGCAGCAGAACCCAGGAAGCAGCATGGTTAAAACATCCACGTATGATTTTTCTACCCAGCTAAGGTTACAGGCTTTGGCGTTTCCCTTGACTGGTGCTTGTTTTCAAGATGAAAAGAAATTTTTTATTAGATTAAGAAATCTTTATATGTTTTATCATTTTAAACTAGTTTTAAAATTCTATTGATGTGATTGTATGATTTTCTTCATAGAACACTTAAGACACTGAGATGCATTATCACGATTACCTCGATTAATGTAATGAAGACTAATGGACTTCCTAGTGTTGAGTTATAGCTATGTTTTGCAAATAAAATTCACTTGGGTTTTGATATCCTATTTATCCTATTGTTTGTACTGGTGATGTTTTTCATCGATATTCATAAGTGAACACACAAACATCCGCAAGTTCGGTTTCAGTGCTGCGTTGAGAGCGTCAGCACACCCTGGGTCTTTTTCAGTTGAATTTTCTCTTGCAGTTTGGCTGGATGCCCTTGTAAAGCCCCTGTGCCACTGCTGTCCTGTGAGGGGAAGCCGAAAGTCGGGGTTCACGAACTCCAACATCTTTTTCTTCTTTTTCATTTCTTCGTTTTCAGTGGAGACCGCTCGGTTCAGATCCCTCTTGCTTACTGGGCACATTGTGGTGAACCGTATTTTCTCAAAAGTCAGCGATGTAATCCAGGTTCTGTCTATCTGCAGAGATCGATATTTTAAAGATTCGTTTGCGCTCCCTTTCTGGCTGCTTGTTTCTACTTTGTGATTTCTTGCCTTTTTATTTTGATTAAGTCAGCTAGTAATGCATCCAGTTTTAAAAACATTCTTCTTCTAAAAATAAACTTCTGTATTTATTAGCGAGAAGTTTCACTTATTGTTTTTTGAACTTATCAATTTCTTTTTATCACGAATAGCTTTCTATTTGGATTATTTTGTTATTATTTCTCCCTAACAACTTGGGACAGATCTTAATTTAAGATTTTTTTATTTGATGTAGTTGCGCGTGTATTGAGCAGGGCGCATGCGCGTCGCAAAGCTCTATGGCAGCTGGAGGACAGTTTCGTGGTATTTATGAATTCTCGTCCATGTTTATGTGGGTGTTGAGGATGGAGGCTGATCCGCAGGCTTGCACCAAGTGTCTTGCCCACCGAGCCATCGTGCTGGTATCACAGTTTGCAATACACTTTATTGTTGGTATTTCTGTTAAAGGCGATCATTTTCTTCTTAGTCTCTTTTGCTTATATACCATAAATTCTGAAATATTAACATTGATTTTTATTATTGTCACTTTACAAAAATTCTCCAAAAACCCTCCAACCAAGAGTGAATTAAAACTTCAAAATTATCTTTAAAAGATGTCTTTTTTTCCCCTCAAAACAAACAATCATAAAAACCCACCCATGAGCATAGTGAACAGAAGCCATTTTCCTCACTTTTGGGGATTTTCTTTGGGGCTTAGAGTGTTTTCCTGTGTTTTTGTACTATCAGGCACACTTTCAAGGTATAGCATTTGGTATATATTCAGTGTATCTACCTTATTAACTGTGTTGATTAGGTCTTTGTTGTTCCTGTTTATTCTCCATACGTCATAAACTGAACTGGCTAGCTGTGTATTTATGAATGGGCTACTGGATATTTGTAAATGCCCTTTCTAGATAGTAAGTAATGTTTTCTTCATTGTGGATCCAGCCGGTTGACATTGTCAAAGCTTCTTCTCCACATCTGAAGCTTCGCAGTTGAACATTTTTTCTTTCTTTTTCTTCTTTTTAAAAACTGTTTTATTTATTTACCCCTCACCTGCATTGTTATTCAGACCACTTCCTACGCCCTTGGTCTCATTGGCATTCCCTACACTTTTCTCCAGTTAAATCTGTTCTGTGATGCCACTTGAAGACCTTTCTTTTAGGTAGGGCTCATTTACGTGGATTTGTATGACTGACACTTTGGTTATAATTTTTGTCTCCGTATTTATATTCTTTACATCAAGAGCCCAAGTTGTTTACCACATGTTCTGTTGGCTTCACCCCCCTCTGCTTAGTTTTTCTAGTCTTTAGGAAAGATGTGGTTTTGTTCTCATGGTTCTCTTTACAATTGTATTTTTATTGTAATATCCTCAGTTTCATAATTCAGAACAGATGGTATTGTTTGTAGGATGTGCTGTGTTAATGGATGAGACATTTGTTGGCGGCTGGCCAGGGGGAGGGGTGGAGCTTCTCCTAGAATCTCGAAGCCCTATTAAAGGCTCAGGCTGTCACTATCTCAGCACACCTGGGAGCCTACCTGTTAGTAAGCTTTATTCTTCCATAACAGTGGGCGGATATTATTAGCTTGCTTTTTCTTTTCATGCTATGTTCTTTTTCTAGTTTTTTTATATTTTCCTTTGTATGGGATTATGTTTCTATGACCGACATGTCAACTTTAAATTATATCTGTTGATCCCAGCTGTTGTAGATCCAGCCATCGAGATAGGTACAACTACCTTTTCTTTCCTGTTTCCTCCCACTTGGTGAGTTGGTGGGGCTAACTACATCTCTTCTGCTTTTTTGGAGGGAGATGCTTTGTGACTTTCTATTCCATGAGTTCGTTATGGCCTTTGTATTGGCTTTGCTACCAGTGTGGCTTTCTTGTCTGTTAGGGCTATCGCTTTACCCTTAAATTTTAGAAATTCTTCATTACTATGCATTCTTGGAGTTTGTTTGTTGAGATAGGGTCTCAGTCCAGATCAACTTGCTTAAAGCTCCTGTCTCAGCCTCCCAAATATTCAGTTTGGTTTTAGATTGTTGTTTTGCAACGTTGTTTATGGCCTTGCTACTCCAAAGCATTATTAACATCTGAGTATCGCCTGGGACCTTGTTAGAAATGCCATATCCCAGGCCTGTCCTAAACTTAGTTGAGGCTGTGTTTTAACAAAGTCCTAAAATGAGTTGCACAAATGAGGGACATTGCCTTTCAGTGTTTTCTGCGTGCTTTAATCCTTGGAGCCCATGGTGGTTTTGCTTTTTCTTCTTCCTTTGGACCTTTCCTAATCTACTCATCCCATGCTTCTTTTGTCAGTCCACGCTCTCTCTGCTTCTTTTCGGGTCATTGGAGAAGCTGTTTAGAACTCATGGTGTAACTTTCATCGTGATGAGCATCAAAGATGGCTGAAAATTCTTCAACTCTCCTCTCAGTGAAAGCTAGGGTGTAGGGCACTCTTTCTTTGCCTTGAGTCTGTTTGACAGTGTTAGAGAATGAACAGGGCCTGGGAGAAATGAAACCAGCATCCAGGTCGAAGAAGTCAGCTCCTCCAAGTTTCTTCTGGAAACCTGAGTTGCCTGAGGTGTAGGGAGGCTGAAGTCAGCTCCTCCAAGTTTCTTCTGGAAACCTGAGTTGCCTGAGGTGTAGGGAGGCTGAAGTCAGCTCCTCCAAGTTTCTTCTGGAAACCTGAGTTGCCTGAGGTGTAGGAGGCTGGCTATCCTAGTACTTCCGTGCAGGACAAGCTCCACAGAGAGGCTCTGAGATTACACAGAATGGGGGGTAGCTCAGCCAATCCCAGGAGTTTTGATGTCACCCACAAGATGACAAGTACCTGCGTGAGGTTTTGGACCTACAGACCACAAATCCAACAGATGAAGTCTAGCAGGGGATCTTAACTAGAGCCTTGTGAGGAGAATCCAGCTTGGTTCTGTCTCAATTCCTGGCCTGTAACAATATAAGATGCATGTTTTTAAGGTCATAGCAATGGATAACTGGAATATCCACTTTTCCTGTGCTCTAGGGAATATAGAGAGTCTTTATATATTGTCACAGCTTGCTTATTTTCAATATTTCTTATTTTATTATCTTTATTCTAATGTCATAACAGTTTCCCATTTTATTGAACAACACTGGTAGATCTGGGTTTTCCTGGACCACTGTCCCAAGAGTATAAAAACAGAGAGGAATATTGGGGATTCTGTGTGCTTTGATGTGGCATATAAGGAGTTGAAGGTAGGGAGCTGATTTAAGTTGGTAAACATATCATAGTCCTGTTATGCTTTGGCCAAATGGTTGACTTCAAAACTTTCTCAGGAAGGTGTGTTCAGCTGGTAAACAGAAACCAAGGAACTGAAGTAAACAAGTGCATCTAGACAACAGAAAGTGAGTGCTCCTGCCAGAGAACAGTGAGTGCTCCTGCTACAGAATAGTGAGTGCTCCTGCTAGAGAAGAGTGAGTGCTCCTGCTACAGAATAGTGAGTGTTCCTGCTAGAGAAGAGTGAGTGCTCCTGCTAGAGAAGAGTGAGTGCTCCTGCTACAGAATAGTGAGTGCTCCTGCCAGAGAAGAGTGAGTGCTCCTGCCAGAGAAAAGTGAGTGTTCCTGCCAGAGAAGAGTGAGTGCTCCTGCTACAGAATAGTGAGTGCTCCTGCCAGAGAAGAGTGAGTGCTCCTGCCAGAGAAGAGTGAGTGCTCCTGCCAGAGAAAAGTGAGTGCTCCTGCCAGAGAACAGTGGGTGCTCCTGCCAGAGAACAGTAAGTAAGTGCTCCTGTTTGGAGGAAGTCCAGCAAGGAAGACAGCATTTCCAACAGCTCAGCTACCCCTGTTCTCATCTCAACAGCACTTGCTGTTCTCCTTCCTCTGGAATGGTTTCAGATTTTGTTGAGTTTTGTTCTCCCTCTACATTTTCTAAGCAATATAATTCCTGGGCAGTAATGGCTTATTTGCTTATTTTAAAAGATCATTCTTATTTTCCCAATATTTCTACTGTCCCTACCTCCTCCCTTTCTCTTCTCCCTTCTCTCCTTCCTTTTCCTCCACTCCTTAATTAGTTTTTGTTTAAAAAATATATTTCTGTGTTTAAGTGTTAGTTTTGGTAGATTTAATTATTTTCCATAAGCACCTGACTTGGCCTTTATTGTTGCCAGGGAGTAGTTTGCTCTGGACCTGTGTGGCCATCCTTGGTAGCCTACAGTCAGCCTTTCTTTTCTACTTATTACAAGACATTTTTCTTTCTCTCTCTCCCTCCCCCTCTCTCATTCGCTCTCTGTTTTTTTTTTTTTTTGTTTTGTTTTTTTTTTTGTTCTTCTGTCTGATTGCATGGTTCACTTGCCCCAGAACAACTTCTTTTTGTTTTTATAAAGGAGAGGTGTCATTTTGGAATAACTGTCTCCTATGTTGGGTAGAGTTTGGTGTCAAACAAAAACCTGATTAGTACCATAGCGTGTCCAGAGATCTTGCCAGAGATCTTTAAGCATTTGTTTGTCTTGTCCTACCAGCATGGACTGATTGATGTAGAAATAACATTCCTCCCCCAGCAAAACACAAATCCCTCCTTTCTCAACAGCCAGTAAGTTCAGGGCCCTCCAGTTTTGGAGAACCACTCCTGCTAAGGAGGCCATCTGGCATTGAAGGGACTCAAGGCTGTCCGCAGTGGAAGCCATTGCCTAGTCAAGTTTGTCCTGGAAGTCACTAGACAGTGTGTTTGGATGAGGGCTACTCTAGCAGTTCCTGTCATGCCCAATGAGACAGCAAGAGCCAGTTGAACGAGGGATGAAGATCTCTCTCTTCCTTTGGTCTCCTCACAGCTGTAAGGCAAATTCTTCAAGTTCATAGAGATAAGCCTGGGTAACAATCATTACAGGGTTAATGCAGGAACTGGTAGTGACTTTATACCAGAGAAGGGTAGGAGAGGTTTGGTGGTGGTGATGCAGTGGGAACATGTAGAATAGGGTCTTGAGGAGGGTCCTACAAGGCAAAGAGGAGGGGTAGATTGAAGAAAGGAATGTCTTGTGATTTTCATGTGAGTAAGGATCCATGGGGTTCATGAAGGGAAATGTCAATGGAAATAGCTGTTAGTAGTGGCTTGGAAAGGGAAGTGCAGGAAAGACACTAGGAGGAGATGGGGTTGGTGGTTAAGGGAAGAAGGTCAACCTTGTATTGGATGTATTGTAGCCAGGAGAGTGTAGCCTGAAGCTCCTTCTGAGATTGATTTTCCTGTTGAAGAATATTAACATGAGTGAAGGCTAATTTAGAGGCAGGGAAAAGCTGGCCGGAGACATGTAGGTAGGCTACGGGTATTAGCCATTAGGGTAGAGCTCACCCATGACTCCCATTCGCCAACATTCATCCCAGTGATCGCTGAAGGAAAGCTGAAAATGAGTTTTAAGGTTGGCGAGCATGGGGGCGCCACAGCTGGTGGATTCAAGTGTGCAACTCCCATATCTGCAACCTCCATATGTGGGGACCTCCTGGAGACATCCACCAGTGTTTCAGTAAGGAAAGCCGAGGAAAGGGAGATGGAATCAGGGTATAGCGGGCTCTCAATATGGTCTGACATCCTTTAAGTGGGCGATCCGGGGTTCCTATGATTTTGCTGTGTCCATTGTAGGTCTCCTTAGCAAAGAATCTCCAATGGGGAGTGTTGGAAAGGCTAGAGAAGCTGGGAAGTAGCAGAGTTAGCATGAAGAATGATGAAGACAGCCAAGAGAACAGAGGAGAGGGGAGCTCGAGGAGGGCACATGGCCTTGGCAGCAGTGACCAGGTCATCCTCCCAGGAGATCTACTTGTTCCTTTGGAGTTGTGTCTCCTCTACTTCTTCTGCTTCCTCTGCCACTGAGGACCATGAACCCTGGGTCATGTAACATAAATACCCGGAGTTCTCCATGCTAATGAGGTATTTAGATAGTGCCTCCCCTCCCCCCAGTGGTCAGCCAATGAGCTTCTCTTCCTGAGCATTCTTTCCCATAAAAGGTATTTAATCCCTGGTCCACCCTGAAAAAAGTGTATACATTCACACCGGTCGTCAAATAAACCAGAGTGAATGAGGAAGGATCATCTCTCCATTAAGGATTGCCACAGGGAAGGCCTTTGTATTAAAAAGCAATACCTAAAACTCCATAGAAAGGACTTCTCTCCTCCATCCCCTCTCAGCACTCACTCTGAATCAGTCATGCCTGGCGCATGGATGCCCTGGGGAGAAGAGTGGCCTGGGGGATATCAGTTCCTGACTCTTAGTGCTGTGCCAGATCCTGGACAGAGGCGGTGGGGAAATACAGCGTTCATCGCAGACTCCTGGTGAAGGAGAAGATGGCCTGCCCATTCCGGCCCTCATTTTGCCTCCCTGAACAGTGTGCCAACAGTGGCCAGGCACCACCAGCAGAGGCAGGACACAGTATGATATGGGATAGCTTTGGCTATTCTGGAACTCACTTTGTAGACCAGGCTGGCTTGAACTTACCGAGGTCTGCCTGCCTCTGCCTTCTGAGTGCTGGGATCAAAGCCATATTCCAACTAAGACATTCTTTTAAGGCTTTCTGTAGTTTCACTGAGGTAAACCTATGATGAAAACATTTTCTTTGTTTGAGGCTCACTGTGATACCTCAGTCTAGAGGATCTTGCCTTTCATCAATTTTGGAAAAAAAGCTATTATTATTCATTCTCTACTGCTTTCTCTCCTCCTGTTTATTTTCTTTACTCTCTTTCAGTTTCATATAAACTTATAATCTCTGTGTTCTTTTGATCAGTCTTCAGTAGTTGTGTTAATTTACTCAAGTTTGCATTCTCGATCATTTAAAAAGTGGCATCTGTCTTTTATATTGGATTGAATTATAGTGCAAAGAAATTATATGTATAATAGTGTTGTGGGGACTTTTGCTTGTCCTGAGATGGCCAGGAAATGATAAAAACTGTATATAAGGAGCCACCAAGTGCCCCACATCCTAAAGAGGGTCCCCAGCAATGGGTGCTTGCAAAGGTTAGCCTAATGGGTCTGTAAATACACAAGAGTTTCACTACATAATCAAACGTGAAGAGGAAAGAGACCATGGGACCGTGAGTCTTCAGTGTGGTGATGGGTGCTCCCCTGCTCTGCCTAATCAGGAAATAGGAGAAGCATCAAATGGCATTGCGCCCATTTTCCAGCTGAGTTCTGGCCATACTGAAGGCCCCTCTACAGTGGACAGAGCAGGATGGATGATCCAGACAGAAATCAGGGGCCTTGTCTACTTCTTGGTGGATCAAATCCATCTGGGCTGAGCAGACACTGTGGGAAGTAATCTTGACTGGACATTTTATTAGATTCCATCAATGATGATTGGCCACTGGGGAAGGAGATGGTATGAGGCAATGACATTGGACCTTTAAGAAAGAAGCTACAAGTTGTGTAGTGATGTCACTACTAGCTTTCCCATAAGGAGTAGGTGCCCAAAAGAATGTTCTAGAAAACGTCTGAAGATGTCCAGCTAGGCTTTTGCCTTTCCAATCCTTTCCAGCATCTTCTGTTTCTTTTGTTAACGGATTTGCTACTACTGTGTTTAAATACCATTTTCTTACTTTTAACTATGAGGAAGTATATTTATTGCTTTTTTCCCAAGACTTTGCTTATTTTAAAATTCCATTTGTTTGCTCTAGTCTTCTCAGCCCTGGTCTTCTAAGTTCTTCAGGCTGTATTTTGATCTCTAGCCCTCTGGTATTTAACTTGATCCTTCATTGTTCATCATGTCTACTCTGGCCTATCTTGGGTTGAAGCCTGTCCCTCCATCCAGGTAGCCTGCCATCATAATCTTTCTGTACAATCTGAACCTGTAGGGTTGAACCCTCCCTTGCAGCTATGACTGCAGGGCTGAACCCTCCCTTGCAGCTATGACTGCAGCATTGAATCCTTTCTTGCAGCTATGACTGTCATCTGCCCTGTGACTCTTTTTTTATTTTTAAAGATTTATTCATTTTATTTATATGAGTACACTGTAGCTGTCTTCAAGCACACCAGAAGAGGGCATCAGATTCCATTACAAGTGGTTATAAGGCACCATGTGATTGCTGGGAATTGAACTCAGGACCTCTGGAAGAGCAGTCAGTGCTCTTAACCACTGAGCTATCTCTCCAGCCCCCTGCTACTCTTTATGACCAATTCTCACATGTCCTTCTGCTTCAATGAATCTGATACCATCAGATAAAAGGAGATCAACTTCTCATGGTGAGTGATACTTTCTGATGATTATGCTATCATCAGTAACATAGAGTCTCTTAGCTACCAGAAGACTACAGTTCTTAGGAGCATGGAGAAATTATGGCCATTATTTTTAGGACCATATGGATATCAAAGTTCTAGTATCATCGGAGTCTCTGTGCAGTACATGTGAATTTAAAGGTAAAAAAAGGTCTATTCTCAAGGAAAATCCTACCAGTGGAAACTGAGTTCTAGCTTAAACCTGAGGACCTGGTTACTTTGGCCAGATTCCGTGTGCTTCTTTCCACAGACGGTTTGTTAGGCAGAAAAGCTGTCCTCCCCATGGCCTTATTAAACCCCAGACTTCGGGTACATGTCACTATAGTATTCAGTCACTACAATGTGATCAGTGGAATCAGTGGTTTTGAGCCTTTGACTCAGCACATGAGGCTTGGTTTTGAATCCTAACATTGCTATGGTTTTACCTTGTAATGATGGTGATGGCCAAGTGACTTACCATTTGTGAGCTTCAATTTCCTCATGATAACGTAACTCAGTTACAGTGAAGGTCAAAGGTGAAAGTCAAGGCATAGAAACCCTCGACATTAGGCCTATAGTATTAATATGCACACTGAATTTTCTTTGCATCTGGCCAAACCCACATAGGAATAAGCTTGGGTTTGTATCTTCTTTGCGTGTGCATTCTCTCTCTCTTCCTCTCTCCCTCTCTCTCAATTTTACTAAATAGAAATTCATTCAAGTTAAGGTTAAACTGTTGGAAAAAAGTTGTGAAATCTGAACTTCACAAAAATATTGAAAATAGACATGTCACCGGAAGTTTCAAGAATGCTATCTACCGTGCAAACAGCCATTTCGGGCACACACTGACCCTTTCATAGTTGAGCAGGATGTCCAGGTCTGTTTATTGTTGTACCCTGGGCTGACCCCATTTGAGGATGGCACCAAGAATCAATGATTTCTTTGTCACTACAGCCACTGAAGCAGAGTGTGAAGGAGTAAAAGTCTAGATTAGAGATTTGAAGGTTAGGGACAATTAGCTATGGACATCTTCCTGGGTGGAAGAATATGAAGAGGTCAGATGGTAGGTACATCGAATTGTGAGTTCCCTTCTGCTCATAGGATATAGCATCTCTGAACCCTGCTTGCTACAGTCAGTGATGGCCTACAAGGGGAATGCTGGAATTGAGAGCCTGGCCTTAGAGTCAAACAGACCTGGAGTTGATCCTGGTAGATGGCCAGTGTCCTGTACATTGTGTCTACTATTACTTTACTTGCCAATATCTGCAGATTTTATTTTGCCATTGCTCTTGACCCTCCCCCAAATCTTTTTTTATCTTTCTTCCTACCATACTTTTTACGTAGTAGATACTTTCCTTACTTGATCAAGTCTCAAGTCATTCTTCTGTTGGGATGAGATATCATTACAAGCCCAATAATCAGTTTTAAGATGATAATGAGGAAACATTGACTGCAGAGAACTCACCATACCTCAGACACTGTCAGTCATTGTTTGTGAGCACATTTGATCCTCATGACTTCCCTTTAAAATTATATGTATGTATGTATGTATGTATGTATGTATGTATGTATGTATGTATATTAGATGGAAAACTGCTGAAAGGGAGGGCGACCCCTTTGTTTGGGCTCCACAGCTGTGGTGGGTAGCCATCTGTGAGGTTAGCCATGGGCGTGCCTGGTCACTCAGCAGCCCACTGTAGTTTCCTTCTGGGACTCCTGTGACACCAAGGTCTAACATCTCAGTTTAGGTGGTTCTGAATAAGGCACTCTTATCTTCCAAAAGAACAGTTTTAAAAATATACAAAATGTTGGAATAATGGGTTCTTTGCCTTCAGACATATCTACCAGACAACCTTTACCCCTATACTTAGGGAAAAAATATAAATTATACCGCAACTTACAAAGATAGGGTCACCCGTCCTGGTTTGACATATACTGAGCAAGACATTTTTGGAGCTTGCTTTCAAAACAAAGGAAGTTGAGCTGAAGAAGACGCTTTCCTTTAAAAAACAAAATGAAACAGGCAGAAACCACCAAATGGGACCTTAAAAAATGAGTGAATGAATGAATGAATGAATGAATATCCTCAGGAGAGCATCCTTAATAATTTGTAGAGTAGAAACAAAATGAGTCAAAATTCAGTCCAAAAGAAGGGAGGTTTGGAAAGAATTAATTTAGGAACTATCCACTAGGCCTGGGTTAGAAGTTGTGGGGTTTTTTTGTTTGTTTGTTTTTGTCATTGTTTGTTTGCTTATTCTAAAACTGAGTTGTGTGAGCACAGCCTACATGGGCTAAGGGTCCATGTTTTAAAACATGTCTTTGCCAGTCACACAATGAAATGAAGAGAACAATAAACCAAGGAGAGAGCCTTTCAAAGGCTGCCTTCATTTACATTCTGAGATTACTGGCTGAGTCTCCCTGGTGAAATAGCCTTGCGTTACCCGACTGTCCAAAAGCACAATCAGAAGATTTTGCCCCAGCAAACTGCTTGGAGAATATCTGAATGCTGCCCAAGACTAGAGATGCCTGTTTCAAGTTGTCATAGAATATGCTATAACATGTCATAAATAAAGAAGGTGTATTTACAAATCTGACATCGAAAATGTGTTCCTAAAATACCTTCTGTGCTCCCCGGCCATGTCAGCACAGAAATAATGTTTAGTGTTTGTTTATTTTTTACTGGACCACCCCATGAACCTGGGGAAACATGTTAGAAAAAAAATTATAGCTACGCCAACCATTCTGGGAGATACACGAACCCTCCATGTTTATCAGGTTGAGGGCACTGTATTTTGATGTCAATAAGCAATTTTTCCAGCCCGGTCTCCTGCCCGACCCTTTTAATCCATCAATATATTATTAGAGATAAAGTTGGTGGATGCCTGCTGCAGTTAGAAGATAAATGACATCTCTGAAGTCAGGCATTAAAGACTAGATTAAGGCCTTGTGACACCGTTTTCAGTGCTCATCTGTGCACTTCTGTTCAACCTATCACACTGAGTGACAAGAAAGAAAAATAATGAACTGGGCCAGGGGAAGAAGAAGAAAAAAAAGGCAGAAAAAGAGAGAGATTTTTCCCCCACCCTAACACACAAGCTACATCAGTTCACACTCGGGATTAGACTGCATTTAAAGAAAGGAAGAAAGAAAAGAGAACGGGGGATTGGGGAGGACAGGGAAGGGCTGCACTATAAAGATGAGAATAGGCAGGCACAGGGGACATTAGAGACACGAATTCCATTTCTGCCTGGCCGCTGTTGCTTTTAGTCGTCCCACCTGCCTCCTGGTCTCCTCCATCCCCAAGGCTCCCGTTGGCTTCCGGTTGCTCTAGGGACTTGCTCTATCCCTGAGTTGGGAGCGCCTGTATAAATCTTGCTAAGGGGCAGCGCTTGGTTCTCAATCTTGGTGAATCATGCCCCTCTATCCTTGCCAAATGATTTCCTTCAAGCTGCCATCCTTGGTGTGGTGGGAGATACTATGTCTCCTCAGATGACAAATACAAACTCTGAACGCTGAACTCATTCTTTTTTTTTCCCCCTTCAGTTCTGTGAAAACCGGCAACCACAAATGAACTGTATGGCAGAACTGAGAACAAGGAGGGGTACTGGTGAAGGGAAAGGGCAGGAACCTATAAGTCCATGGGCAGGAGCCGTGGAGTCTACCATCGACCCTGCTGTCTCAATGTTCATTCTCCAGCACTCATTTAGAAGTCAAGCTGCCCTCTTACTTCTCACTGTGCTCATAATAACACAAGCAGCACTTTTCTCATCGACTTCTTTGCTCCTAACAGTTCAGCAGTCCTCATACCAGTCCCAGTCCAGGAGATATTTCTGTGCATTGTGATATTCTTGGAATTTTCCCAGTGAACATCTTGTAGAGGGTCTCCCCTTGATACCTGATAACTGGTTGATGATTTCCATATAAAGATCTTTGGCCCCAACCTCAATCTTAGCTTTCTTTAGCCTTGGCTGACTGTATCATAGATGATTCTGCCAAGATATACGTCTGTCACCCAGGAGCCAACATCTGGCTTCCTGCCAAGCGTCTGCTGCTCTGTACATCGTCCTCCCTTCCCTTTCAATCTCGACCTGCATAGCCTTTGTTCTTTCCTTCTGTGCTACTTTCTTCAGGCTCAAATCAAGTCCCGTTGTCTCAAGATTTATCTATCGATCCTTTGTTTTCCTGTCCTTCAAACCCCTCATTTTTCTCATCCCTACACTGATTTCATGATGCATTCTCAGTTTTAAAAAATCTTTTCTCATCTTCTAAAGTAAGTCTGAATTCTTAAATATTAAATATTATAGGGTCATTAAAACCCCCTTGTCATCCAAATGCCTTTCCAGTCCCTCTTTTTCTCTTCTAAAATCTAGGTGTCAACAAAGTAACGTTAGGTGTCTCTCTTTGGGTGTGGTTATTGTTTATTTATGTCTATCCTTCTGCTATCACTCCTCATGGTTTAATAGTTTCTTCCAGGCACCTCCACTTGTCCAAAAATGGCCTCTGATTCCCCATTTCTCATTGCCAAATATTTCTTCAGCTAGACAAATGCGATTTTGGTCTCATGTTGGCTATAGACACTTGGCTATAGAACACACTTGGCTTTAGACATCAAAACTTAGCTTGGATCAAAAAGTCAACTAATTAGAAGACTTTGGCGATCATAACAAAAGTAGGGACTAAAGGAATCCAAACAGAAGTAGTGGCCGACTACAGTAAAAATGCATTTCCTGGACCCAACAGGACAGCTGCACATGTGAGTCGACAACAGTGGGAATTGCATGCATAAGACCTACACAAGTTCAAAGCAGACCAAAATCACAGCAGGGATCAGGGAAATGAGCAGTCCCACTCCTAGCTGAGGAGCTATTTGCAATTGGTAACTGCCCTGAGAGGAGGAGAAGAGGGGAGAAGGGAGGGGAGGGGAAGGGAGAGGAGGGGAAAAGAAGAGGAGAGGAAGTTTTCTTCAGCTTCCCATGCTCCAGTAGACAGAGGACCATCACTTAGGCATATAATGGCAGCAGTAAGTTGACTCTATGGGTTTAAAGCAACAAAAAAAACACACAGAATTGGGAGGAAAGGAATGATGATGGTAAATGTAGAGGAGGAGTTGGAGGGGAGAGAACAGCGGATAGATTTGACCAAAACATTATATGCATGCATGGAGTTATCAACCAAAAAGAAAAAAAAAACTTCTGTGTCAAAGGCGGGGTGGTATGATGGGTGAGAGCATTGTTCACAGTTCTGGACTGACATTTTCTTACCAGAGACACGTTGATACAGGGCCCTCTGACCAGAAGAAGAAAGGCACAATGAAGACCTTTAATTAATACAGTAGTTATCAGACACCTGCTCCTAGGCTAGTGAGTGAAGTTTGTTTAGGGGACAGAAATATTATGATTGGCCCGACTTTAGCACTTGCCTTCTGGATGGGCCAGAAAAGTTTTGGCTGATTATAGAAACAGCCATGTTCTCAGTCTTTCTACTTTAAGAGTTTCTCCAATAGGAGGTGAAATCTGTTTTCGCACCCTTGAATTTAGCTTGGCTGTGGCCTTCATTTTGGGGTAGATACAATGCGCTACATATGGTGCCTTTCTGGTTCTAACCCCCCTACTTAAAATCTCACCCTGCTCTTCAAGATGCTTTTCACCAACATGTAAACGAATTTGGGTTTGTCTGTTCTATACTGAGAGATGTGTGGCCCAGTCTTTCTTGCCACCCCCATTGATAACCAGTCAACTGACCAAACATAAGAAGCAGAGCTGAACAGTGACCTGTCATTGTCACCTATGTGTCCAGATAAGGACCCAAAGAACCACCTGGGTAAGAGTAGATTGCAATACCAACCCATGATTACAGAAACCACGGAGGCTTTATGCCATAGCTCTCTGAATGTTCATTACACAAAACTCTAAACAACACAAAGGCAAAAGTCCATATGACAGCTGCTCTCTTTCCAAGCATAAAACAGATGAAAACGATTTCCCAGAAAGAGGAAGGCTTCTGGGAAAGCCATGGAGGGCAGGAGCACTTCTTGGTGCTTAAGATGATGCTATTGAATTCTTTATTCTTTACAGATAGGCAGTGGACCCCCCAGAGCTGAGCCTGATCTACCTTATCTTCTTAGGGTTTAGTGGAGGCTCCTAGTGAATGTTAGATGGAGTTCATGGGATGTTATTCTCGATAACTCTAATTTGTGTGTGTATTAGCCTTAAGAATTTTATCACTGACTTTCCTACTTAGGTTATTCTTTTTAAAAAAATCTTTGCATGTTACATAAAAATGTAAGTCTGATGCCACACCTCAGGGAGACTTTTGATAAAATTTCAGGGCTGGGCAGGATCACTGCACTTAAAGGTGGAATTGTAGTTGTGCACACACTACAGTTTATATCTGACTTCTCCAGCAGAGATTCCAGTACATGGTCGGCTGGATCTTTTGCTTTTGGTCCCAAGGTGAGACTGGCTGTACATTATACTGTAGCAGAACGAAGCTGTTCATCTCATGGTGGCCAGGAAGCAAAAGGATGAGAAACAGGGTGTGGGGACAAGATATGCTCTTCGAAGGCCCCAAGAGAGCTATGTCCTTCATTTCAGCGTGCTTCTATTTCCACATTCAGTTATAAAGTCCTCAATAGTTATAAAGTCTTCAATAGTTATAAAATCCTCAATAGGCTAATCTAGTGTTGAAGTTAGCACTCTCCTGATCCAGTCAACTCTCAGTTGGACCACCAGCTGTGGGCTAAACTTTCAACATACAGAGATATTTTAAAATTAATTAATTAATTAATCAATTAATGTTAATTTATTCACTTTCCATTTCTGTCACTGCCTCTCCTCCCGATCAACCCCTTCAATCCTTCCATCTTCCTCCTCTCATTCTCCTCTGAGAGGGTGGAGGCCCCTCTAGGTATCCCCTCACCCTGGCATATCAAGTCTCTGTGAGGCTAGACTCATCCTCTCCCACTGAGGCCAGACAAGGCAGCCCAGCCAGAAGAACATATCCATAGACAGTTAACAGCTTTTGGGATAACCCCCACTCCAGTTGTTTGGGACCCGCTTGAAGACCAAGCTGCACATCTAATACATATGTGCAGCAGGGGTGAGACACGCACTAGGTACAGCCCATGTATGTTCTTTTTTATTGGATATTTTATATATTTACATTTCAAATGTTATCCCCTTTCCCAGTTTCCTCTCTGGAAACCCCCTATCTCATCCCTGTTCCCCCTGCTTCTATGAAGGTGCTCCCCCCCCACCCATCCACCCACTCACCTCCTTGCCCTGGCATTCCCTTACACTGGGGAATTGAGCCTTCACAGGACCAAGGGCCTCTATTCCTACTGATGTCAGACAATGCCATCCTCTGCTACATATGTGGCTGGAGTTATGGTCACTCTATGTATACTCTTTGGTTGGTGGTTTGGTCCCTGGGAGCTCTGGGACATTTGGTTGGTTGATATTGTTGTTCTTCCTATGGGGTTGCAAACCCTTTGGCTCCTTCAGTCCTTTCTCTAACTCCTCCACTGGGGCCCCCATGCTCAGTTCGATGGTTGGCTGTGAGCATCTACATCTGTATTGGTCTGGCTCTGGTCGAGCCTCTCAGGAGACAGGTATAACAGGCTCCTGTCAGCAAGCATTTCTTGGCATCCTCAGTTGTGTCTGGGCAGTCTCTGGATGGCCTTTCCTTCAGTCTCTGCTCCACATTTTGTCCCCATATTTTTTTTTAGAAAAGTATCATTCTAGGTTAAAAATTTGGAGATGAGTGGGTGGCCCCATTCTCCAACTGGGGGCCTTGCCTAACCTCTGGATATGGTCTTTACTGGCTCTCCCTCCTCTTTGTGAGGTACTTCAGGTAATCTCATCCCTGTTGGGTCCTGGGACCCTTTTGCTTTCCTGGCATCTGGGACTTGCTGGTAACTATCCCCAGTTCCCCATTCCCCATTGCTACATACCTCTGTTTAAATTCCTGACCCTCTGTATATCATCCTTGTCTCCTCCCATACCTGATCATGTCCCCCTTTCCCCTCCCCCTCCTCTCTTCCTCCCAAGTCCTTCCTACTCTCTACTCCCGTATTTTGTTCCCCCTTCTAAGACAGACTGAAGCACCCACATTTTGGACTTCCTTCTTGAGCTTCATGTGGTCTGTGAATTGTATCTTGGGTATTCCGAGCTTTTGGGCTAATATCCATTTATCAGTGAGTGCGTACTACGTGTGTTCTTTTTTATGACTAGGTAACCTCACTCAGAATGATATTTTCTAGTTTTGTCCATTTACCTAAGAATTTCATCAAGTCATTGTTTTTAATAGCTGAGTAGTACTCCATTGTGTAGATGTACCACATTTTCTGTATCCATTTCTCTGTTGAAGGACATCTGGGTTCTTTCCAGTTTCTGGCTATTATAAATAAGGCTGCTATGAACATAGTGGAGCATGTCTCCTTGTTATATGTTGGAGCATCTTTTGGGTATATGCCCAGAAGTGGTATAACTGAAGAACTCAGGAAGTTAGACTCAAGAGAACCAAATAACCCTATTAAAAATAGGGTACAGAGCTAAACAGAGAATTCTCAACAGAGGGATATCGAAATTCTGAGAAGCACCTACAGAAATGTTCAACATCCTTAGTCATCAGGGAAATGCAAATCAAAATAATCCTGAGATTTCACCTCACACCAGTGAGAATGGCTAAGATCAAAAACTCAGGTGACAGCAGATGCTGGGGAGTATGTGGAGAAAGAGGAACACTCCTCCATTGTTGGTGGGATTGCAAGCTGGTACAACCATTCTGGAAAACAGTCTGGAGGTTCCTCAGAAAACTGGACACATTCTTTGGTTGGTGCATCCATCTCTGAAAGCCCCAAGGGTCCAGGTTATCTGACTCTGTTGGTCTTCCTGTGGAGTTCCTATCTCCTTTAGGGTCTGCGCTCCTTCCCCCAACTCTTCTACAAGAGTCCTTAAAGTTCCATCTACTGTGGGTCTGCATCCGTCTGAGTCAGCTGGACAACCATACTAGACCCTTCTGCAACCATAGCAGAGTATCAGTAATAGCGCCAGGGACTGGTGCTTCACCATGGGATGGGTCTTAGGTTGGGCTAGTTATTGGTTGGCCATTCCCTCAGTCTCGCTCCTTCCCTTGTCCTTGCATTTCTTGCAGACAGGACAAATTTTGGATTGAAAGACAGGGGTGGGGAGGTAGGGGGCATCTTGAGGACATGATAGAGACCTAGGATAGAGGAGTTTCCCAAGAGTCAACGGGGGTGACTGTAGCTGTGACTCACAGCATTGGGGATATGGAACCTGAAAAGGCCACTTCCTATAGCCAGGCAGGAACCCCAGGGGAGTTATAGGGAGACCAACATCTGACATTTTTGAAGACATTTTATATCCAAACTATAGGAGGAATTCTTAAGGATAAGCATCCTGTATAGTCAGTCTCAAGTACCCATATTGCTATTGTTGCCTCGTTAATGGGAGAAATCGTTGCACTTCAGAGGCATCATCACTCCAGATGGACCATACGTTTTTTTTCATCTTTTGAAAATGGCCCTGTGTAAAAAGCACTTGTCCTCTTTGCCTGGCCAGTAACAGCCTCAAGACTCACAGAAAGGCCTCTAAATTTGTGATGTGCTTTCTATATTCCTAGTAAAAACGTCAATTTTTCTAAGGAAAAGAGGAGTGGAAAGAGGCAACTAGAATGAAGCTTCGGGTGAGTTTTTTTTTTTTTCCGGAGCTGAGGACCTAACCCAGGGCCTTGAGCTTGCTAGGCAAGCGCTCTACCACTGAGCTAAATCCCCAGCCCCTTCGGGTGAGTCTTGAGTTACACATGCAGTCCTGTCCCCATGTTAGCACTACAAAACACTCCTCTCTGATGACAATGGACCCAGAGCAATTTACCGAGCTAAGAACTGTGGCACACATCCCAAGCTGAGAGTCTGGAAGCAGGAGGACCACCATATTTCAAGGGTGGCCCAGCCTACTCTGAGTTTGAGGCCATCCTGGGCTTCAAAGGCTTTGTATCAAGAAAGAAAACACAAAAATAACACTAAAAAAAAACCCCAAAAAGAAAAACAAAATCAAGAAAACTAACCTCAAAACCACAACTACAACAAAACCAAAGCAAAAAAAAAAAAAAAAAAAAAAAAAAAAGAAAGAAAGAAAAAAGAAAAAAAAAAGAAAAAGAAAAAAAGGCTTGTAAAAAAAAAGAAAGAAGTATCATTTTTCTTTGCTTTGCTCTTTTTGTTCCTGGAAACAGAATCCAATTCAGCCAGTGCACATGTATTGAGTCTCCACTGGAATGATACTCCCCGGAATTGGGAGTACATGGAATCACTTCCCCTTCTGCTAAACCAGAATGAAAGGAGCTCAGACCCTTTGTTCTTAGAAGTTCAGGCTTTGTAAAATCAGAAGCTCTACTGGGTCTCTGCAGGAAGACGTAGCCAGGGGAGCCATTCTATTCCTAGGACCAAGGGGAGCAGTCAAGCACCCAGCACCATCAGACAGCTCTGGGCTTTCCATCACCGGGCTCCCGATCCATCCATAGTTGTCTATTTTTTTTTTTTTAAATCTGCATGACTAAGAGCTCAGTCATGTTGACCTTGTGGGCAGGAATACTAGGTAATTTGCATAAAGACTCACCAACACATTACTAAGAATGTCTGAAAAGTATACTGTTTTCTCAGCTTTCTGGGTACTGATATGCCCATGTAAGCCCTCCATGTAGTTTCGAATCCCCTCTGGGCTGGACCTCTCTGGGCTGGTTGTGGTGAGACACATCAAACATCCCCTCAGCCTGCCTGGCTGACAGCCTCCTTCTCCTCCCTGCGCCTTCATCATCTCTGTCTCCTTTTGAAGATTCTTTTTTTCAACCCTCTCTTTTTCAAAAGATTACTTTGTCACAATTATTTTTTAAAAAAAGGTTTTGCGCCTGTAGGAAATATTAATAGACTATTATGAGGTCCTACAACTAATTTTTCCACACATATCATCTGTCTTTGCATGGTTATTAAACTTCAACAATATTTCATGCAATGCTTCCCTGCTAAATTAATTTGGACCCTTCTTTTCTAGCTTCTTCTTTTCTGTCCACAAGGTTTAAAATTAAATTGAATCTTCATAATTATAGCTTTTTGTTGTTCTTCTGCATATCTTTCTTCGTTTTTTTTTTCAATTTCTCTATCAAAGGAGCAATAAAGACATAAAGAAGCAACATTAGAATCCTGAAATGCCCAAATGGTATGGAATTGGGTGGGTTTGAAGTTGAGAATCTTTGAGGGAGGGAAGGGAGGGAGGGTGAAGACATTCAGACCTGGAATTTATATAAATTGGCCCTGGTTTAACCCAGGGCATCAAAAACAAATGACAAATGTTCTCACAATTGGGAGACTTCCATTGTTGCTGTAGTTCCTTATTTGCTTCAAGTGACTTTAAAAAAAAAGTAAATACTTTATCTTTCTCTATACATCTGCACACATGTGTATACACACACACACACACACACACACACACACACACACACACACTCTTCCACTTGCGGCCAAATTTTTGTAAAATCACCTGTAAGACATTAGGTGTCCAGGAATCCTCACTGTTGTACACACCTTCCAACTGGTGAGGGATTGGGGGTGAAGCTTTTTGTGTTGGGTGTTGACGCGGTTGGGTACTAACCAAAGGAACATAAGGAATTAGAAACAGTGAGGTGGCTGTCCTGGAAGGCTCTGAGAGCCAAGTCAAAAGCAAGTTAAAGTCCCCTAGGGACCATGAGGGCTCACATACAAACCTGAAGCGCTTCAGACCTCTTGTTCCCTCTTTGATTTCACTTCTGACCCTGTCCTCACTTTACCAGGTCTACCACAAGAATGGACATGGCCACACTGATGGCCATCTATTCTGTCTGATTGACCCAGCTCCATGCTGCCTGGTGTTACCACAGTTAGGGCTCACAGGGACAGAAGAAATGAACTGTGATAAAGAACACTGGCTGCTCTTGCAGAAGACCTGAGGTCCCTTTTGAGGACCTGCATGGTGACTCACAACCATCTGTAAGTCCGTCCCAGGGACTGGACTCACTGAGA
This sequence comes from Rattus norvegicus, assembly GCF_021556685.1. NCBI lineage: Eukaryota > Metazoa > Chordata > Mammalia > Rodentia > Muridae > Rattus > Rattus norvegicus. The sequence continues at coordinate 108,517,586 of NC_141541.1, read as the reverse complement.
ACCAGGCATATATGTGGCGCACAGATCTCCAAGTAGGCAAAACACTTATGCACATTAAATATGTAAATAAATGGCTAACAATGAATGAATAACTCCATTCATAAATGAATGCATGTTATCACATGGTAAAAATATTTAAAAAATAAATAGAAGGCTAGTGACCTTGACTAGCCTTTCCTCTGGTCCAAGATGGACAAAGCCCACCATTTCCTGGGCCCATCCTATCAGTCCTTGCCTGGAGTTTTCACAGATTCAGGACAGGGCTTCTCTTTCTATTTCCCCAGCCCAAACATTGCATTCTTCAGTTAAGTTTTACAAGGGAGCTGGGTATCAGCAGACCTAGCGCTGGCATAGCTATCAATCAAGGTGCTATGCACTCATCAAATAGAGTGTAATACACAGATGTGCTTTCCCAATACATCTATTCTTCCTCAATAGAGCTGTTTAACTAAAGGCCCTATGACTCCTATTATCACTGCTCCCCTGGGTTCCCTGTAGCAAGGATAGAAAGGCAGGGCAGTCTTAGTGTTCACTGTCATAATGTCAGAATATAGCCAGCTTCTTCATCCCATGAAACAAAGGCCATGCATCCAAATGGAGGCTGGTGTTAGAGTCAGACAAGATAAACTGGGGATCGGTGTGTGTGGTGTGTGTGTGTGTGTGGTGTGTGTGTGTGTGTGTGGTGTGTGGTGTGTGTAGTGTGTGTGTGTAGTGTGTGTGTGGTATGTGTGGTGTGTGTGGTGTGTGTGTGTGTGTCTGTGTGTGTGTGTGGTGTGTGTGTGGTGTGTGGTGTGTGTGTGTGTGTGTGGTGTGTGTGTGTGGTGTGTGGTGTGTGTAGTGTGTGTGTGTGGTGTGTGGTGTGTGTGAGTGTGTGTGTGTGGTATGTGTGGTGTGTGTGAGTGTGTGTGTGTGGTATGTGTGGTGTGTGTGAGTGTGTGTGTGTGGTATGTGTGGTGTGTGTGAGTGTGTGTGTGTGTCTGTGTGTGTGTGTGTGGTGTGTGTGTGGTGTGTGGTGTGTGTGTGTGGTGTGTGTGGTGTGTGTGTATGTCTGTGTGTGTGTGGTGTGTGTGTGGTGTGTGGTGTGTGTGTGTGGTGTGTGTGTGTGGTGTGTGTGTGTAGTGTGTGTGTGTGGTGTGTGTGTGGTGTGTGGTGTGTGTGTGTGTGGTGTGTGTGTGTAGTGTGTGTGTGTGTGGTGTGTGAGTGTGTGTGTGGTATGTGTGGTGTGTGTGGTGTGTGTGGTGTGTGTGTGTGGTGTGTGTGGTGTGTGGTGTGTGTGTGTGGTATGTGTGGTGTGTGTGGTGTGTGTGGTGTGTGTGTGTGGTATGTGTGGTGTGTGTGGTGTGTGTGGTGTGTGTGTGTGGTATGTGTGGTGTGTGTGGTGTGTGTGTGTGGTATGTGTGGTGTGTGTGGTGTGTGTGGTGTGTGTGTGTGTGTGTGTGTGTGTGTGTGTATGTGTGTGTTTGTGCAGAAATAGAACAGGGGTTTGAACCCCAGACCATTGTTCTGTTCATGTTTCACTGTGCTGGACTGAGTTTTATGCATGTTATCCATCAGGATAACACCAAGAAATCCTTCCCCATGAATAAAGGATTGAGGTGCTCAGAGAAGTGTGATCAAACATTTAACAAACATTTGATTCACTAAGAAATTGGATTCAAATACAGGTTTTTGAAAGTTTTCCACATTTGTGGAGCAAGATCAACTTTCCAGATCACAGAAGAAGTTAGGGATGACTCAGTCCGTTATTCCCACAGGAGAAGCTGGAGCTCAGTGGGGAGTTCACGCGCTGGGTCTGAACGCTACTGAACACTGCTGTACTGTGCAGCGGCATTTGTTTTCATTAAATCGTCTCACTGGGGTTTGAATCCTAATGCTATTTTATTTCCAACTCTATGAAATCCATCATTCTTAATAATTCAGCCTTAGTGGTTTCATATTAGTAAAACTAATTATTGAAAATGGTTGTAGCACACTTACAGTTGCCAAAGAAGTGAGACAATATTTTTTTAAAAGAAGTTAGTTCTGAACAATTGCAGGCTGAGCTTTGGAAGGCTTTATTCTCAAGAGAGCTCAGGAAAACTTTTAATTATCCAGTGAGCTTTTTCTTATGCTTGTGGGTTGCATATGGGTCTAACTGTCTTTGTTTCATCAATGAACAGAGTAATTCTTAAAGAAGTTTGCTATTCCTGTGGTGATGGCTGCTTGGCACACAAACTCTGGGTCACCTCGAAGCCAGTCTCTACAACCTCACAAACCCAGCAAGGACCATGAGGCAGCCATAAAGCAGGGTGTCTGGATGATTGATCCTCAGATCAAGGAGAAGGAGGGGCCCAACTCTCGGCCCATCTGGTTGGTTGTGCTTTATGGTAGGAATCAGAGGTCTAGGTGTGGGTACTGGACTGAAAAGCAACGGGTTTAGTATAGTGAAGGGTCAGTACGGGGAGATCAATTACCAACAAATTGTTAACACATCTTCAACCCCGACCGGCGTGTTTAAAAAGTTAATCATTTTGATGTGATGGGTCAGAATCAGGTGCCTCTTATGGCTTGTGTGGAAATGTACCCAGGAAGAGAACCTAGGCCCTACTCCTGAGAAGGTCATGTCCCCCCAAAGCAGGCCCTAAGCCACCTGAACTGAGGCAGTAGTGTGCTAAGTAACACCATCTAATACTACCATCTACTGAGTCTTTTGGCTACGTTATTTCGTTTAACAAAGACATGAATCGGTATGGGAAAGATAAGAAAACACATGGTCGGTAGTTTACTAATTAATTTAGAGAGCATTTCCAGGCTGCCACTCCCCTCCCATCGCTGTAGAAACTGTAGCTAGTGTTGAAGACCTACAGATAAATGAGGCAAAGCTGACGTTTAGTATCAGGCAATGGGTAATTCTGATGGGAGACTTCAGCAGGGGGCTCATTCGTGTAGAAATGCAGTCAGCTTTACAGAAGTTGTGAGTATTGGGGAGGTCGAGTGCCCCGTGAAATGAAGCAGTATTATGTACATATGAGGGCTTCTGGTGAACACCTGTTAACAACTCTCTGGGATCACATGGGGGATCTCGGAGCTGGGTAAGAAGACAGGTCAAGTTATAGCTTGAATCTGAAATGCCCCCAGAAGGTTCTTTGTATGCTTGGTCCCAGCTGGTGGCACTATTTCGGGAGACTCTGGAAACTTTAGGAGGAAGTAGATCATGGGAAGGGGAGGTAGAGGCATGCTATTCCTGGCTGCTTCCGGTTTCATTTCCTGGTTCTTGGTCCACTGTGATGTGAATGGTCGGTTTCTGCTTCACCTTCAAACAGCAATGAGCTGGGCAGCTTGGACACGCCCACTCTCCGCACCAGGACGCACGGAAACCCGGTGAAACTATGAGACAAAACCTGCGGTTGCTTTTGGGAGATATCCCAGTGACTCAAAAATAACAAACACAGGATGGTTGAAGATAAAGAATGTTTAAAAATCCTCACAGTGCAGCAAGTAGCTCCCTCTCTGTCTATCCCCACTGGTCTTCCTGACTAGTACTGCCTCCCCTCTTCCCTTCCCCTTTCCCGCCACGCTCCACTGTGACCCCAGCTAAAAGCCTATGAGGCTCAACTTCAATGGTAGGACTAGCCAGTCCTTGTAACGTCCACACACTACGTACTACTCTAAGCTCCTGCAGACATATAAAAGAATCTGTGCAACCCAGTGAGACAGGCAGATGGCATTTTTACCTCCATACTATTCACAGGGCAACTGGGACCCAAGGGTGTGACTTGTCTCAGTCACAGACAAGTGAAGAGAAGGGACTAGGCTTTGCAAACACACAACTGGGCTTGCTATTCATTCTCACCTAAATCTAAACATTAGCCTATAATCTGGCTGCAGCTTGCAGCCCTCCCTCCCATTACCAGTAACATTCACTTCCCTTCTTAGCAGGCAAACGGAGTTACCTAACAGCCCCTTGCTTCCTACCTTTCTGCCTTGGCTTCTTTTTCTTCCAACCTGGAGTGTCTCCCCCTTTTCGCCCCTGGATCCGTTTACACTTAATAGCCACTGAAATGACACGTCCTCTGTAAAGACGGCCTTGATTTCTGAGTTGTGAAGAGGCTTTTCTTCCTTTGAATTTTCCTAATATCCTAAAATTCACCATGTTTTTTGGCATATAAGGCAGACCTGCTTTATTCCTGCTCTATAGACTTCAGGAAGTCCTGGCTTCCCTGTTGCAGCCCCCACAGTTACCCGAACCAGTTCCTATCGCCTCCCTAGTGACATTTTCATCTGGTCAGTACATGCACACACTGGCACTTGGGCTAACAAGCAGGGTGGCCGGATGGCCTAGGTTACTGGTGGATATTTATAACTATCCTGATCTTGTGTTTAAAAAGCCCCTGGGGACTTTCCTTTGTAGAGTGGTCAGCCCTCACTCGTCATTATTATCGGGGCTGAATGAGTAATAGATTATTAGGTGTGAGGCGGCGGGCTGTGAAAGGTACCCTGATTCCTGGTCGAGATAGGTCAAATCCCCGGAGGACCATAAGGGATGGCAGGAGCATTCCCAGTCTCCCGGGAGAACAGGCCCCTCTCACGTAGCTACAACTCCCCACAGCCCCCTGTATAGAGGTTTGAAACAGATCAGTCATGTAGGGCAACACACCAATTCCTTCCTCCAGAGGTGAGGACGTGACCACAGGTTACATAGGCTCAAGACAATGCCCCAAACCCCTTCTCCACAGGTGAGGACATGATAGGTCATGTAGGCTCACGATGGTTAGTCATCTAGAAGCAAGACCACGCCCCCAAATATGTAGATGAGATCATCACAAGCTCTGAACCAATAGGAAGCCAGACACTGACCCATCCAGAAACTGTATTTAAGAATCCTATTCAGAAGGTTTAACGGTGTGCAGGAATTACTCCATCGTCTGAGAGCTTCTGTCATAAGAACTGTAACACTGCTGCTTGGGGAAGAGATCTGCTCTCCCGAAATCGCCGCCAGAAACCCCCATCACTGACTAATCAGTCCTCTGCTGGCTCAGCACTACCTCATGTCCTGTGGTGGCAGTGGAGGTGGCAGAAAGCTGTTCCTCCTCCCTGACCAAGTTCTCTCCCCTTTACCCGAACCCAAGCACTTAGCTGGACCAGCGATCTCTGTGGGAAGCCTCCAGCACAGAGGCCCATATTGTCACATCCTCACCTGTGGAGGGAAGGCTTGGGGCAGTGTCCTACATGATGGATATGTCGCAAACCTCTCTACGGGGCTGTGGAGCTGTAGATATGTGAGCAACCTGATCTACTGGGTGACTGGGAATGTTCCTGCTGTCCCTTAGGGTCCCATGGGGATTTACCTGTCTTGACCAGGAATCAGGGTCCCTTTCACAGCCTGCTGCCCCACAATTAGGATTGAACGATTGATCGTGTAAATACTCGCTTGGATTTCAGTAATAGTGCTCTCCAACTGAAAGCCCATGTGGTGGGGTATCCACCGGTCCAGCTCTTACCAATCTTACCAAGTGTTAACTGTTTTTGTTCGTAAATCCATTCTGTAACAGTTGTGCTTAATAATGTCACGATGCAGCTGAATTAAGTGTTACATAAACTGATGATAAGTGTGAAAGGAGGAATTGGAGCTTCTTTGAACATTAAATTGAATGCTTTGGATGTGCTAAAGGTGAGTCACTGTTGAATTGGATGTTAGGAAAATCATTCAGAAAGACTGGAGTAAAATCATAAACATCTAGAAAATTTCTGTAAGTAGATTACTTTAAAAGTCGCTGTAAGTAACCCAGACAAGGGCCAGAGGCCTGCTTGCTGCCATTTGTAGGGGCTGGTGGAAGATAGCCAGGGGTTCATCCACACCAGGCAGGATCTCTAAAGTATGTGGTGGAGAGATTGGAGAGAAAGAGAAAGTCTGTGCGCTATGAAACAGGGAGAACTGGAGACGCACAGGCAGTGAGGAACAGCCTGATGTGAGTAGCCAAAGACCATGCTGAGGTCCTGCCCTGGACAGCCACTGAAGGCCATTTCATTTCTAGGTTTATGGCTCTGAAGCAGCAGCAGGGGTTTATTGATGTCCATGGGCCATGCTAGGCCATGTTGATGTTTGAGGGCTGAGTTAGGCTGGCCCTGTCCTATGCCCAGGCAGTGTAGGAGAGCTGGTTCTGGGGGGCATGGGTATGGGTGACCAACTCAGCTATCCCTGAGGCCCAGATCCAGGGCTTTGAGTTGGCCCACCCCAACACCTACCCCATCTATGAACTGCTGTGGGAGCATGTGAAAGGACCAGTCCTGGAGATCCAAAGCTGCAGGATATCTGAGAAGAACTCTGGTGAGGATTCAGAATTGATGCTGTAGCAGAAGCCAGAGGCCTTGAACCAGACCAGTGACTCGCTGTGATGAACATTTGCAAGTAAAGCTGTTTGGGCAAAAAGGCATACCATGACACTGTGTGATACACCACAGCTTTCCACGATGATTTTTAAAATTAATTAATTAATTTACTATATTTTGTTTTCTTTGGTGGGGAGGTTGCAAAGGTAGGGGACAGATATGGAGGGACTGGGAGATGAGTGGGGTTGGGGCAGCTGATGTGAAATTCTCAAAGAGCCAACAAAAAATTAAAAAAAATATTAACCCACACCAAAAAGACAAAATAGTGCATGTTTTCACTTATATGTGAATACTAGTTTTGAAACTTTAGACTTGTGTGCTTCATTTGGGATACCCATTAAAGTTAAAAAACTAATGAGAGGCCATCAGGAGGGGTCAGGAAGAATACAGTGATATCAAAGGGGAAACAGGAATGGTGGACTGAGCAGAGTAGGGCATGGGAGGGCAGGGGAAGGGACAGAACATGGGGAGGGCTCACTAACACTAAAGAGCTCATGAGAAGCCATGTGGGAAACCCACCATTGTAGACTCCTCCTAAAACACACACACACACACACACACACACACACACACACACACACACACACACACACCAAGTACATACCACATGCTAGCAAACAATAGTGCCAGTACCAGTAATGGGTTGCATATTTTGAGTTGTTGGCCAGTAGGTTTCCATAGATCCTCCCACACTCCAGCCAATGTCATTGCTCTTGGTTACCTTCTGTCCTGTTTGGGTTTCTTTTAAATGTGACACAAACCTAGACATAGTTGGGAAGAGAATCCCTAACTGAGAAAATGCCTTCATCCAGATGGCCTATAGCCAAGTCTGAGGAGCATTTTCTTGATTAATGATTGATGTGTGTGGGATGAGCCCACAGGAGAGGGTGCCACTCCTGGGCAGATGGTCCTGTGGTGGATAAGAAAGCAGGCTGAGAAACCCACGAGGGGAAAATCCACTGAGCAGCATTATTCCGTGGCCTCTGCTTCAATTCCTGCCCTAACTTCCTTCAGTTAGGACTGACCTGAGAATTGTAAGCTGAAATACACCATTTCCTCCACAGTTTGCTTTTGATCATGGTGTTACATCACAGCAATACAAACCCTAACTAAGACACACTCCAGAAACTGACGGTAAGACCCTATCCTAAGGTAGACTTGAGTCATAAAACAAGGAGGAATCTTGAGTGCACAGACCTAGAAGCATCTTCCGTAGTGGTTGGCTTTGATAGCGCTGGGAGGTGCGATGCAGGCTGCTGGAGGAGAAGAGTAATCACAACTCTTACCTGGCTTTGAACAAAGTGTGCCCGTTGGTACAATATTGGCATGAATATGCTGGGTGCTATTAACCACTCTCTGCTTGGGTCTAAGCCATCTTCATGAGATATAACCAATTCTTGGTACTATTATTGGGTCAAGAACCCGTGGCTAGGTATGCCATATGCCTTTAGGGACCATATGCCCTTAGAAACCCACTACTACTACTTTGCTAAATAAACAGACTATTAAAAGGACTCATAATGACCTGTATCTATACCTATAGATAGTATGGAAAAAATAAATCCATGTTTTCCTCCTGACCACTTATTTCCCAACTGCATCGACTCTGAGATTAATTATTTATTATTAAGTGCCATTGTCATTAGTTCATTCCCTGACTAGCTCGGAACGTATTTTATCCATTCAAACTATTCTATGTCTTTCAAATGGCTAGTTACCTCTCCTCATCTTCATGCCTCCAAGGCCCAGGCAGATCTCCTCTTTATTCTAATTTCGATTCAGCTACCTGCTGATTTACACTCATCTCCTCCCTGTTATCTCCCATTACCTCCCTCAGTGTCTCCCTCAGCCACTCCCTCGAATATCTCCCACCATCTGTGTGGCTCCTTTTTAGTCTCTCACTATTTCCCAGAATCCTCTCTTCCTGCTAGTGTCCCGCCTCCTATTTCTCGGCCTCAGCTCATTGGCCATCGGCTTTTTATTGACAGGTATTGTTAATAAGCGATTCGCTCGACACAGGGTATCTCTCAACCCTCATTAGAGAAGCTTCTTGCAGCACATGGCACAACAACTAGTCAAGGTGCAGAAAATAGGAGACTGTGGAACGCTCCTTCATAAATGGGGCATTTGTCCCAGTTCCCAACACTCTTCCAAAGCTCAGGGATCGTTGTGAAAGAAGGGGTGGATGACTACAAGGAGTTTCTTTTTTCCCCCAGAAACAAATGGGTGGGCGCACATACACACTCGCAGCAATTGAAGACCTGTACAAGCTCAAGCCAGGCAAGAATCCCAATATGGAGAGGAGGAAGGTAGGCACAAAATCCCACCCCGAGCAGAGGAGCATTTGATAGCTGCTGGGAGGCAGAGAGCCACTTTTCTTCACGGGTAAGAGCCCTGGTAAGTAACCACACGCTAGGGCAGGTCCTACATTTCAGAGTATTTGGGTAGCAAAAATTGGATTTTATGGGTTCACAAAGGAGGGACTGTGATGTTGCATGGGTAGAAAGGTGGGAATGGAGCTGGGAGGAGGTTGGGGAAGGAGGATATGATCAAAAATGCATTGTATGAAATTCTCAACGAATAAAATTAACACTTGAAATAGTTACAGTTTTCATGGGCTTCTAGGTAACCCCCGGCTCCAGTCTGTAGAATGCTGGTGTTAGAAGCGCTTTGATAACTACTTTGTGAGCGAGCAAAGTGTGGGCCTAGAGTAGGTACGGAAAGAACCACTGGCCCCTTGTTTTCTCCTGGCCTCACCTCTCCACGCCCAAACTGCTTCCTGAGAATCCCTCACACCGTCTGCCTGAGAGCTGCTCTTTGTGGCTTTGGGAGTTACCCTGCTCAGACACGAGACATTTTAGGGTTGAATGCTTATGATTCAGAAGGCAACGCCTCCTTCTGTGATAGCTGTGTTGAAACAGCTCAACTTCCTCGCTCTACCCCTGACGCAGTGCTGGCATGTTCCAGACTTTCCCAGCATTCCCAGTTGCTCACAAAGGTAAAACTTGATAATGTTTGCTAATGCAGCCTATGTCAGCTGCATGCTCATCTATGCCTCAGTCATCTCCCAGGGGAACCACTTGTCTTCCACCAGGGCGAGCCTCTGGCAGAATGGGTATTAAGATATCACCTTAGTTTGTTTGGGCTACTCTAACAAAATACCCAAGGCTAGTCAATTTAGGAAGGGAATGTCTTTTCCTAATAATTCTGGAGGTTGGGAAGTCCATGATGAATGGGGCAGCAGGTTGGACATCTGGCCTCAGTCACTGTTTCTCAGATGTCACCTTGAAACTGGTGTCCTCATACTGCGGAAGGCAGAAGGGTAAACAACCTAAGCCAATTCTCTCAGGCCCTCTCATAAGAGATTAATCTACCCCAAAGGGCAGTGCCATCATTAATCACTCCTCTGAAGATCTGATTTCTTAACACTAGAATAGTGGAGATTAAGCTCTCATATAAATTTTGGAGAGAAATTTCTGTATAGCAGATACAGACCCAAGCCCTGGGCCTGAGGGCAACACCTCTCACACAGGCTGTGTAAGAAAGAAAAACTACAGATGTGATACAAGCAAGGCGCATAAATGTACTCAATCCAAGTTAAAAACATAGCTCATTTAGTTGAGGTTAGAATAAAATATTTAGATTTTGAAGTCATCAGCATGTCACCATTTTAACTATTACCAGACCAGTCACTACCTGCCAGAATATAATATTTTAAAAATTTAATATCTATGTATTCTTCTTATACTTTTTGGGTGGGGTGGGGTGGGAATTTGAACCCTGAAAATCAAGCTTCGGGTGCAGGGTAAAGTCAGTGGGGGACTTTTTTCTCTTTCTCTCTGCCTGAAGAGGGGGCTGTTCTCTTGAGAGTCCTCACAGGCCCACTTCAGCGTGACCATGGCTAAGAGGCAGTAGAGTTGTAGGCTTTGGCTAAGGCTCCCAGGCTCCTGACGTTAGACCAGAATCTAGAGGCCCCAAACCCTCTCTGAGCTTTAATAACCTCTTCTAATGAAATTTCCCAAGCTTCCGCTGTTAATAAGACCGTCTGAAAGCCTCGCACTTGCTGTTTGCCAGCTCACCCCTACCTTCTACTGAGCAGAGTTTAGACTGTATTCCAGGACCGGCACGAGGCCCCAGGCGTCACGCCAGACCTGACGAGGTCTGTAGATTCATGTGAGCAGTAGCAGCTGTCTGGGAAGTTATCCAATACTCCATCAAACCCCAACAACTGTCCTGGGATGGCTGGGTTGACTGGACCTGTCTGTCGCAGCCAAGAGAAGCTTCCTCCACCTCCCACTTGTGGTTAATCCCCCAGAGCCATAGTTCAGGCCAATGATGAGCAGGCAACATCCGGGCTGGGCATGGGAAGGTGAGGAAACACGGCCTGCTGCCCTGCCAATCGAGGGTCCCGTTATTCTTTCTAACCCCCCTCGGGCAAATTTGGTTTCCCGGAATTAATTATTCAACAGGAGATGACAGCCGGTGTGTTACAGGGCTGCTGGAGAACAGAATAAAGAGGCACATTGGACACAGCAGCTGCGCCTCCCAGACCCTGAAATTTAAGATCTTTATAAATGATCTGTTAAAACTATAGTGACGATAAGCTTATGAATCATGATCTATATTAATCAGGGCTGCTGATATGGAAAGATTAATTGAAACGTGCAGTTCTACACAAATGATAAAGTGGTAACAATTTAATATCAGACAAGAAGAGTGAAGAAATTACACTCCAAGCTTCATGCATCATTACTATGGATATTAATATTTTACCCAGCGCAACAGCATCGGGAATCATAATGAAAACCGGTAAGTGGTGCCCAGACATGATTAAATACAACAGTCTTTAGGAGCTGTTTGGTGGCGGCAGTTGGGCCATATTTCACTCCGAGGCTGGTGATTCCAATGATAGAGTCTAGACGAGGGTGATTAAAAATGGTTCCTCCTAAAGCCTGTTAACCTTTTACTACTAAAATGAATTTCTTTGATTTTTAAATTATGTTGTTCTCTTTGCTCTTTTCAAAACCGAACTTGATCTCAAGCCTTGACAGGATGCTGGGCCCTGGCTACAGTGACAGTCGTGATGAAATTCCTCCCCTTTACAATCTTTTGCCTCAGGGGTGTGGCATCAGCTTGGAAGTAGAGAATGGTGGGTCATTGTCTACCTTGAACCAGGGATGGGTGGAATAAGTAAGTCAGGGCCCAGGGAAGTTCCCAACGGATGAGAAGTTGATACCATTGACTTCCGCAGCCAACCTCATCAGGATGGAGATGGAAATAACTGTTCTGAGATACTCGTCCCACGGTCTAGTTAATTCAGTTAGCAAGCAAACAAACAACGTGTCCACACGCAGGCAAAGCAAGAATATGCACCACTGAGCATATGTTCCAGGACGAAGAGATGAGAACCCTAGTCAGTGCGATGGCTTCAAAAATGAAGGCAGAGAGAGCTGAGAAGGACATCTTTGCCAGGTTTATTTCTTTGAGCCTGTGATCACTTTTATCATCAGTTAAAACAAGGACAGTGTGTATTTGCTGTAATGAGGTCATATCTGGGGTATAAGATGTTTGGTCTACTCTCTTGGGGACATTGTAACTCTCTGACATGTTCTAGCTTTTTAGGTCACTGTAGCTGTGGTTCTCAAATTTTAATATGCACCAATATAGACCGGATGGAGAAGTGCTGGGTTGGTTTGTTTTAGTGAATTTGATGTATGCCTTGATACCCCTGGGAAGAGGCAATCTCAACTGAGGGGTTGATCCCACAGATTGGCCTGTGGTATTATCTGTGAAGCATTTTCTTGATTGCTGATTGATGTGGGAGGGCACGGGCCTGTGTAGGTGGTGCCAGCCTTGGGCAGGTGTGTCTGGACTGTATAAGATCAAGCCATGGAGAGAAAAGTCAGTAAGCAGTCTTCCTCCATGGCCTTTGCTTCAGTGTCTGCCTCTGGGTTCTTGCATTGAATTCCATCCAGCCACCATCACTCTTCTCTATCCAGTGTGAGACCGCATGAGTGTCTTAGATGCTCTTGGCAGTTTGCTCTGGGGAGGGATTTCTAAGGATTTGGAAGGATGCTAAACTTACAGCTTTCACTTCTCCACTTGCTTGCTTAACAATTCTACGCTGTTTGTTTTCCCAAAGCTAAAAACACTCATGTCATATGCTTTGTCCGATTTAAAGTGCCTTATGGTAGAAGATTAAATGTTGTCACAAATAACACCTATGGGGCTAGAGAGGTGTTTCAGCAGCTAAGAGCATATGAGCTCTTGCAGAGGACCAGAGTTTAGTTCCCAGCACCCAGTCACACAGATCACGACTGCCTGTAACTCCTCTATCTCCTCTGGCTTCCTGCCACCTTCTTTTGGCCTCTTGGATATCTCAACCCTTGAGAGCATGTGTGTGTGTGTGTGTGTGTGTGTGTGTGTGTGTGTGTGTGTGTGTGTGTGTGTAAGCCCAGGTTGATATCAGAAATCTTCTTCAATTAACATTTTCACCTTATTCTTTGAGTCAGGGTCTCTCTGTCTCTGTCAAACCTAGACCACGCTGACAGGATAGTGCTCTGGGAGCCTCTGTCTTTTCTTTAGATGTTGGAATTTCAGATAACCACACCCAGGCAGCATTTCTATAGGTTCTGGGAATCTGAACTCTGGTCCTTCTGCTTGTGCAATTTTAAACTATTGAGTTATTTCCTTAATCCCAGTATTTATTTTGCAGGTTACCTCATCCTGACTTCTTAATTAAAGCCAACCTCCATCACAATTTACTCTGTAAGACTGTTCTATCTCATCAATGGAATCACTTCTTAAAATTATCTATATATTTTCTTATATGTTTATTGTTTACCTCCCACTAAAATGAAAATCCTAGGGGACACAATCCATGTTTGATTTGGTTACTATGTTTGTTGGGGTCAGAATGGTGTGATTTTAATGGTCAGTTGTGATGGTCAAGTTGACAGGAGCTAGAACCGTGTGGTAGCCAGCTCTCTCTGGGCATGTCTGTAGGGGGGTTATCTTGACTGTGCTAACCTAGGACGGAAGCCTTGCCAACTGCAGGTGAAATGAGATGAACACTAGCAAACATGCATCCCGACTATGACTGAAATCGCCCACTTCTGGCTGCTGTGACCTCTCCACCATGATAGATGTAACCCGGCACTGAGCGCCAAAATAAACCCAGCAACAGGAAAAGAAACTGAGGCAGCATGAATAAATATGGGACAGTACATGAGAAAGAAGGCAAGTTCAGAATGTATGTTCTCATGGTGTCTGATGAGGATGCATCATAACGAGAACAAAGTCTTGCTGTGGTGGGAATGACTCTGCCTTGCGGCTTCTGGAGTCTGGTTTGCTCAGACATTTGGGCTCAGGACTTAGACAGCCTTGTAACAAGTTGAGTAGGAACAAGCTTTGAGACTTAGAATATTTTGACTTTGTTTCTCAACTTTTTAAATTCTGCATGACTACTATGAATCTTAGATTCCTCTTCAGAGAAAGTAATTGTTTTAGCTAGGGTTTCCATTGTTGTGAAGAGACACCATGACCAAGGCAATTCTTCTAAAGGACAACATTTAATTGGGACTGGTTTATAGATTCAGAGGTTCAGTTCATTTTCATCAAAGCTGGAGCATGGTGGCTTCCAGGCAGGTACGGCACAGGAAGAGCTGAGAATTCTGCATCTTAAACAGAAGGTACCTAGGAGAAGACTGTCTCCCAGGCAGCTAGGAGGAAGGTCTTAAAGCCCACCCCAACAGTGACACACTTCCTCCAACAAGGCCACACCTACTCCAATAAGGCCACAGCTCCTTTAGTGCTACCCCCTGGGGCAAGCATACTCAAACCACCACAGTAATATATTGACTTGTTTTTGACAGAGAGACAGAGAGAGAGAGAGAGAGAGAGAGAGAGAGAGAGAGAGAGACAGACAGACAGACAGACAGACAGACAGAATGTGGTACAGTGTTTGACCCTTTTTAACAGGGCCAAATGAAATGCAGCACCAGACAGATTTTAAAATAACTATGTTTACTAGAATCAAGGAGATACTAAACAAGGTGTTTTCTTCACAGAGTTGAAGATTATTATAATGAACAGCAGCAAACAGAAATTATAGAATTTAACAAAGAAAGAGCCAAAGAACTCACCATATGGGCTTAACATTGTCAATAGTTTACGTATCTGATAGATTCAGTGGATTGGAGGAAAGGTGAGAAAACAACAGAGGAAAAGAGGGAAAATAGGAATGCAGTAGAGATTGCAAGAGAAGCAGGAAACAGTGCAGGCAGAGGGTGGGGGAGGGGTGGTCGGGGGAGGGGGGGGGAGAAGCAGTGAGGACAGGCTAGCAACTGTGATTCACACCATTGCAGATTTAAAATGGCTGCATGGCCCCATCCTTAACCCAGAAGCTATTGCTGCTTACAGAGGAAAACAAAAATCAGTTGTCTTCAGTGGCGTCTCACCGAGTATCCCAACCACACATAAGGCCAGGCCCTGCGTCACAAAACAAAATCAAAGGTTTTGGCATTCCTCCTCTTTCTCTTCCTCTTCCTCTTCATCCTTTTCCTCTTTCTCCTCTTCTTCCTCTTCCTCCTCCTCTTCCTCTTCATCCTTCTACTCCTCTTCTTCCTCTTCTTCCTCTTCCCCCTTCTTCTCTTTTTCCCCCTCCCCTTCCTCCTCCTCCTCTTTACGTTTGAACTTAGAGGTCCTTTGCTTATGACTTCTGGTTTTGTATTTTTATGGGATTTCTATGTGTCTCTGCATCTATATGCTCCTCTGATTTTCTTCGGCTCTTTTTGTCCTGTTTGTTTTATCCTGTCCTGGTTGGTGTTATTGTCGTTATTATTGTTTCTAGATGTCTGTTTTCTAATGACAGAGCAAGAGAGGGGGGCAGTATTTGGGTAAAAGTAAGGAGGATTTGGGGGAAGGATCTTGAGGAGGAGAAACTGTAATCAGAATATATTACATGAAAACAACTATTTCCAACTACCAAAAAAAAGTCTCATAGACCCTGAGTGCAGGAAAATCCAGACCCACAGAAAACCCGCTTAAAACCCTAATTCAATTACACAGACTACCCTAGGAAAAGGTGGCAGGATATTTTTAAAAAGGATGAAAGTTAGATCGACAGCCAACCATTTAATAGAAATACGTTCGATATTTCAGTATACGGAAGACAATCAATACTAACCTAGAATTCTGTATCTAGTAAAATATCTTTCAAGAGTGAAAGGAAAAGAATGCTATTGTTTGAAGGAAAAAAGAATCAAGTCTATGACTGCAAGACCCTGATCTTGTCTGATGCAGTCAAAAGACAAAACATCTGAGAAATTTGTTATGAGAAACTCTGCTGTAAAATGGGAAAGAAAGTTGTCTTAGAGGGAGTCATGGAGATAAAGGAATAATGGAGCACACTGAAAATGCTGTAGGTCAATAGAAACTAACACTGACTATTAAATAATTACAACTCGTTATTATATTTAAAGGACAGAGGTGATTAGAGTGCACAGCGGCAAAGGTACGTTAGGAAGGTATGCAAATGGGACTGAAGAATTTTAATGACCTTGTATTGCCTAGGACGAGAGCATAATGCCTATTAATATCAGACACTTCAGACCTAAGGATGCATCAGGTGACTTCTAGTGCTACCATTATCATAAGAAAGCCACCTATAATTTCCAGCATGATAATGGGAAATGGAATCATAAAATAAAACAGAAGCTATTTTTTTAAAGGCGGAAATGGATAGAAAAATGAACAGGTATGATAAATTTAACCCGGACATATCAGTAATTGCATTAAAATCAATTAGCTAATTGGGTTTTTTTTTTAATTGAAAGCACTCAAACTGAATAAAAAGTGAGAGTCATCTATGTTCTGTTTAGAAAAGACATGTGTAGAATAAAAAAGTTGAAAGTGAAAGAGAAAGCTCTAGCCAAAAGAACATCGATGTGATTACATTAGCATTGCAAAGAGTGGATGGACCTTAAGACAAATCACCAATGGAGCCGACCAACATTGTAGGATAATAAAACACAATGGACGATTATGTCATACTTGAATAACTCATCTCTAAAAGCAGACAAAATTTGAATAAAGTTTTAAGAACTATGAACGTGTGTAGTCACCATCCTATCCACTTCTTAGGGTTGGATGTGCTTTTAAAGCATCCAAAGGAATGTTTGTAAAACTTGACCATACTTTGAACCATAAAGCAAAACTTAATAAATTTTAAAGTACTGACTAAATCAGTTTTATGATAACAAAGAATTAAGCTCAAAATTGATTTAAAAAAAAAACTGTGCCTAGAAAACCCACAATTGTCTCAAGGATAACTTGCTTTTATTTTGTAGAGTTAAGTAATATATTTCTAAATAATTCCTAGATAATAAAATTTTAGTAGAACATGAATATTCTCATTAAAAAATAAGAAAGCTCTCGAATCAATGACTTGACCTTACACTGGAGAAACCAAAGAACAAGAAGCAGAGGAAACTCAGTATAAAGAAAGGGAATAGAAATTAATAAACAGAACAGGAAATAAAGTCAGTGAGCCCAAAAGTTGATCTGCCAGGGCTGGAGAGGCAGTCCAGTGGGCAGAATGCTCACTTAGTGTGCATGGAGACCTGGGTTCAATCCCTAGCACCACATAAACCAGATGTGGTGGCTCAGACCTAAAATCCTGGCACTGATGAGGTGAAGTCAGGAGACTCAGGAGCTCAGTCGTCCTCAGATGCATAAGGAATTTGAGGACAGTCTGGGAAGGCTTATACTTTATAGAAATCCTTTTATTTCACAAACATTAGGCTAACCAAGAGTTGGGGAGACTCAAATCACAATCGGGAATGAGTTATTATGAAATATATATATATATGTCAATAAAATTATAATGGACTGCTGTGAACTTTAATTTACATAGTTATGAGAGATAAATTCTAGCTGACACTGATGACTAAAATGGACATAAGAAGAAATAGAAAGTCTCTAAATAGACTAGCAACAAATGAAATTACAGTTCCATTAGATGACAAAGAACATAATAGGAATAATTTAACAAAAAAAGGTGTATAACATACTCTGAAAACAATATAATCACTATTAAAAGCTAATTAAATAAGACTATGTAAAAGCATCTCATGTTTATGGATTGGAAGATGCCAAATGCTAATATTCATAATACTTATACATATTAGAAGCAGAGAAAACTCAGTGCAGGGTAAGAGATCAGAAATTTTATCTGGCTTCTTTGTGGAAATACACAAGCTTATTTTAAAATTCACATAGAAATTTAAGGGTTTAAAACCAATCAAAAAATTATTGTCAATGTATAAACTTCAGGAAAACCATACTGCCTTGTTTCAAGCCACACTAATAATACAGTAACCAAAAGAAGATAATACTGGCATAAGAAGAAACATATCAATAAATGGAATAAAATTGAGAGGTCAATAAGTATGGTCCATTGGTTTTCAATATGAGTGTTTAAACAATTCTTTGGGAGAAAGAATCAATAAACATTGATTAGATAATTATGTATTAACATGTAAAAGAACAAGTTGTATCACTTCTTCATACCAGATACAAAGTCAGGTAAAATGGATCAAAGATTTAAATATAAAAACCAAAGAAATGATAGAGGTAAAGATTTATGACTTTGGAACTGGTAATATTTTCTTAGTTATGAAAACAGAGACACAAGTAACCAAGAAAAAAAGATAAATTTAACTACATTAAAAATGATCATGGCACAAAGGTGTGTTAAATAGGCTTCTGTAGAAGAACATAACCTATAGAGAGTAAACTTGATGTAAAAAAGTGTTTATTGGGTTGGATTAATGATAGAGAAACCCGACCATGGCTATCTGAGTGAGATCCCAGCAGCTATATGAAGCGCCATGACTTGGCAGTACCAGTCCAGTGCTAAAGATCTAGAAGATTCCTGGGAAACTGTTGGTATTCATCTCACACTGGAAGCTGAAGTTGGATGTCAGCAAAGGATAGATGTCACAGCAACAGCAACAGAGAGGAGGGAAAATGCAACGTTAGGCCTACTTCCTTAGGATGAAGTTAAGGCAGGCAGACAACAGTGCTTTTCCCACAGACTTTTTTATAGTTCTGTTGCCGCTCAGTCTGAATGCAAGAGATTCTACTTGCCCTCTCCCCAACCCCCAGTTAATCATTCTGAACCACAACCACAAGCATGTAGAGTAGTGACATGCATACCTTGGCAGTAAACAACAGCTCCAATTGAACCCAAGACCCAAGCTAAGAAGCTGAAATCATACTGGAAACCTTGTTAACCACTCAGTGCTAGTGAAATTGTGGTCATCAGAGGATAATCTATAACCACAACTTTACTAAACTAGCATAATTCCTAACAATATATAAATGTTTGTTCTTATACCCACAGATAAGTATAATCCTCACCCATCAGCAGGGGAACCTCTCTTTAGAGCAGATGGATACTACTACAAAAACCTACAAGTAGTCAAAATGGAGAGTTGTGAAGCCCCGTCCAAACCATCCTACAAAACTCTCCTGCACTCAAGTCTCAGGGAGCATTGTGGAGGAGTGGGCAGGAAGATTATTCTAGCCAGGGGACCAGCGAGTTTACTGCGAGGTTGTGTTTCCTAGTAATGTCAGAAGAGGTAAGAGGTAAAATTCAGTATTTGGAGGTAGAATAATTCCTTACCTAAAATCCCAAGAGAAACAAACAAAATTCAGTGGGACTATTGATACAGTTCAGTAAGGAACCTGGTTATAAAAGCAACATGTGAAAACAGCAGCTTTATTATAAATTAGCCATCATGACACAGACAAAGCATTTCACAAAGAAAGGCATTACATACAGCACCAACATATGCAGCTGTAGTCATAATGGAAAATACACAGGATTCACATACAAGAGAATAAGACTCACTGGAAACCCCCCGCCCCACAAAAATAGGTGATTGTGGTTTGGAAGTAAAAGACTTGAAGTTTAAGGATAATAATTATTCAGAAACTTAATTGGTAAATAAATGTCAATCAAGGATTATTATAAAAAGTATCCAAGGAGAAAATGTACATGAGAGGAAAGGAAATTTGAGAAGAAGAACAATGAAGGGGCATTGGCCTGCCACATGTTGACACGTTTCATTATGTCACAACTATTTAAACACTTGTATTGACATTAAAGTATACATTAAATAGAATAATCCAAGGACAAATCGAGGGACGCTGTCGTTAAGTACTTTTTCCACTTCTTCTGCGAGCTTCACATTGAACTTGACTCCTTTGTCAGCAGCAGGAAGAAACAGTAATTCAAGTGGAATGACATTGCCACAGTCCCTGATCAGTGCACACCGTCGTCGGGGAATCAGCTCTGTTGTTTGTAGAAGTGCTGCTGGAGACCGGACGAGAAAATCTCCAAGTTCAAAGTCCTGACCAAAGCAAATCTTGACCGGGAAGACAGAAAGAATGTCACTACCTCAGACTATCAAAGCTCAGCAAAGTCCACCCAGGCGTGAGTTCTCTGTTTACTCTTAACCACGGTACCCGGATGTAGAGCTCTCAGCTCCTTCAGCACCATGTGCCTGCACGCTGCCGTGCTTCTCGACATGCTGAGAATGGACTAAACCTATGAACCTATATGTCAGCCCTCAAGTAAAAGTGACCAAAGCCTGTGGAAAGTTGTCCTTTATTGGGTTTCAATTCACTTTTGGTGCCTTTCCCATGATAATAGAGTTAACAGAATTTCTAATTAAAGTAAGTAAAAGTAGAGATGTGTTTCTGGACATTGACTCTTTGGGATGATTGTCTCATGAGACTGTATGTACACTAACATCATCTGACCTCCCTATTCATCTTCTTTCTGTCAACTACATCTAGAGTACTGTCTTTTTCTTATTGGATATTTTTTAAATTTACATTTCAAATGTTATTCCCTTTCCAGGTTTCTCGTCCCCAAACCCCCTATTCCATCCACCTTCTCCCTGCTTCTATGAGAGTGTTCTCCTACCCACCCACCCCTTCCCACCTCCCTGCCCTAACATTCCTCTATACTGGGGCATTGAGACTTGGCAGGACCAAGTGCTTCTCCTCCCATTGATGCCCAACAAGGCCATGCTCTACTACATATGCAGATGGAGCCATGGGTCTGTCCATGTGTACTCTTTGGATGGTGGCTTAGTCCCTGGAAGCTCTGGTTGGTTGCTATTGTTGTTCTTATGGGGTTGCAAAACCCTTCAGCTCCTTTAATCCTTTCTCTAACTCATCCATTGGGAACCCTGTTCTCAGTTCAACGGTTGGCTGTGAGCATCCACCTCTGTATTTGTCATGCTCTGGGAGAGCCTCTCAGGAGACAGCTACATCAGGTTTCTGTCAGCATGCCCTGAGATGGCTCAGCCATTAAAGGCTAGGCTCACAACCAAAAATATAAGAGTACTGTTTTAATTAGGGATTCCATTGCTGTGAAGAGATTCTATGACCAAGGCAACTGTTGGGAAAACTTTTAATTGGGGCTGGCTTATAGGTTCAGAGGTTTAGTCCATTATCAGCATGTCAGGAAGCATGGCGGCATGCGGGGAAAACTGAGTGCCGGAGAAGTTGCTGAGAGTTCTACATCTGGATCCATAGGCAGCAGAAAGAGTTTGACACTGGCCCTGGTTTGAGCTTCTGAGACCTCAAATTCCACCCCCAGTGGCACACTTCCTCCAACAAGGCCACATCTACCCCAATAAGGCCATGCGTCCTAATCCTTTCAAGCGATGCCACTCCCTATGAGACTATGGGGCCATTTTCATTCAAACAACCACAAGTACCATGCAAAGTGACTGACACCAGCTTTGTCAAAATAAAACGAACAAAGTAAAATCTCCAAAATCCGTTCTTTCATAAAATGACTTCTATTTACTTTTATCTGTGTGTGTGCGTGTCCACTTGTCTGTACACCACTTGCATGTGAATGTCCACAGAGATCAAAAGACAGCATCAGAGCCCCTGAACCTAGAGTTACACAGGTAGTTGTGAGCTGCCATGTGGGTGTGGTTTTAACCACTGGCTTATCCTTTGACCCCTGTTCCCCCTTTTCCAAAGGCTTTCATTCATATGCCGTAATATATCCTTCAACACATGCTAGCATAGTTATTTTAATATACTGATACTTCTCTGGCGGTTAATCAGATTCCTTCCATAATAAGATAAATTGATCATACGAACAAACATTTAAAAATACTATTAAAAGAATAGACTTGAACTAGTTGGGTGAACTGATTATTCATATGGTGATGTTATATTAGTCTTTCATGCTATGTTCTAAATTAAGCCTAGATCGGTTAAAGAAATGTATGTAAAAATAAGAGTTTAAAAATCTGAGGAAATAGTTTTATTGTATTTGAATGGTATACTCTAGGGTTTCACTGTAGAAAATAGAGACCACACTGGCTGAGTGTTTTTCTCTATGCTGCAGTAAAACACAGAAGGTCATGCTTACTAGTGCTGTGAGATACATTTCAGGATCCTAAAAAGAATTTATCTCCAAGAGCTAATTGTTTCTAGGTTATGTAGAAGGGAGGGCAGTGCAGGATTGAACATTCAGAAGCACACCTCCCAGAAAGCAGAAACAGCCAATACCTGACCATCTCAGCTGAGCCCTCAAGGTGGGAAGCTGTCTCTGCTGCCCCTGTGGGCAGATGAATACCTACCCCTGCCCACTGACAGCCGTGAACATCATGACTGCACAGCCTGGCTTCCAAATCTTTCTGGAGAATCCTTGGAACCTACATCAGCTCTTTATTCAAGTTGCAGGGTGTATGAGAGACGAAGGCACGCCAGAAAAGGAGATGGCTGATGCTGTCATGTGGAGACTGTTCCCGAGCAAATGGAGAATGATGCTGCATATGTCCTCGTCCTCCGCTAGGCCATTGCACTGTAGTGTCAGACATTGATTTCTGCTTATTGATAACTGCTTATGCAATATCCTCCTTCCCCCTTTCCCTTTCTTGTGGGATCCAACTACTAGTTATAGCAGCCATGTATCTAGTTTAACAACAACAATGGCACAGTAGCAGCAGCAGCAGCAACACATTTTCAACCTTTCTTGTGGTTAGAAGTTGACAATTAGAATAGACATAGTTAAACTAGTTTGGTTTTGCCCTCTATACACCCATTAGACCGACTTCCCGTCTTTGATATTTACTCTGTGGCTGTCTTTGCCAGTGAAATGTGTTCCTTAGAGCTAACAGATAGCTGGATTAACTTTTTAAAAAATCTAGTCAGCTCATCTGCTTCCCTTTATTGGTGAGTTAAGGTCATTTACACTTACAATTATTATTGAGATGAATGCACGGAGTCCTGTAATCCCATCTGTCCAGTTGGTTTCAATTATTTATGTGCTTCTTTCTCCTTCATTAGTATCTGGGGTTTTCTGCTTTGCTGTGTAGGCTACAGTAGATTCCTTCCTGCCTTTCGTTCCTGTATTCCACTCATGACATCTATCCACTCTTTCGCTGTCGTTACTGATGCTGTCTGTCTCCTTCTGCAGTGATTGTAGATCCTGCCTGGTGATCAGAGATTGCCTTGGTTTGTGTTTGTCTTAAAATGTTTCTATATTTTCATCAATTTTAAAAGAAAGCTTACTCTGGGTTAGAAACTATCTTTCTTTCAGGGATCCAAATACATTATTGTTTTATGCTTTCCTGGCTGGGAATTGCTGATGAAGGTGCAGATTTAATGTTATCTTGATGTTTCTACCTTTGTAAGCAAGTTGGCCTTCCTCCCCCCCCCCACGCTGTTTTTGCTTCTTTGTTTTATAATTTAAAAGGGAAAACGTGTGTGTGTGTGTGTGTGTGTGTGTGTGTGTACATGCACGTGTGCATTGGGGTGTTTTATATGTGTTTGGAGACCAGGGAAGACGTAGGGGTGTCTTGCTCCGTCATTCTTGTATTTGATCTCTTCACAAAGGGTCTCTCACTGAGACTGGAACTTGCTCTATAGGGTAGGCCGACTGGTCAGAAAGCCTTTGGAACCCACCTGGTTTCACTCTGCAATCATGGGTTAGAGGTACGTGTGACCACACATAGTTTTTACTTCAGTGTTGGGGACCTTAACTCAGGTGTTCTTGCTTACATAGCAAGCACTCGTGCCCACAGAACCATCCCTGTTTTACAGTTTGGTCACTGTTTTTTTTTTTTTTTAATTAATTCAATCATTGACAACTTCATACACGTGTATAATACATTCTGGTCACACCCATTGCCCTACCCTGCCTCACAATCCTCTGACGCCATCAACTGTCCTTCCACTAAGCAAGTTCCCCTCCCTCTATCGTGTCTTTTGTTTTGTTTTTGCTTTATAAGTGACTGAGTTTAAATAGAGTGCCCTCTTGGGCATGGGTCTGAAGCTACGGGCTGGGATATAGGCAAGTTCCCTACACCACTGAAAACAATGGTTTTTCCTCTTCAACAGCCATCAAGCACTAGAAGCTCCCCAGAGATGAGATGGGCCAACGAGAGCCCTTCTATTATCCATGACTGGGTACTGTCATCTGTCCTGTGCAGACCCTGTGCAAGAAACCACACTGTTGTGAATTCACAGGCACAATGGCCAGGCCATACCCAGAAAACAGCAGTTTATGGCTCTCCTCCCAACCACATGTCTTTGACATCCTTTCTGTTCCCTTCTGTGATGTTGTTTGTGCTACTCAGAGCTGAGCATGCAACAGATAATTTATTCTTAGTACTGTTGTCTGCCATGGATCTCTGTGTTAGCTACTGTTCACTGAAAAAAACCAAACAAACAGAAAAGAATGGACATCAGAAAGCTAGAGACCCAAGGGAAGCAGTAGTATAGTTTCAGTTTTTAAAGCCTGCAAACTGTATAGTAAGATGTAAACTGAACTATTCATAAAAAAATCTGAACACACACACACATACATATACACACATACATACACACACACTCACACACACAACAACAACAACAACTAAAACAAAATAGGAAAGTCTCAGCAGGAAGTCAGTCAGACAGAAAAAACTCTTTAATTCAGCCTCTGGATTCAGATTTTCAACTGGTTGATTGAAACTAATTTATAAGAAAATCAGGCTCTTCTGCTCCAAATACTCGTCCCGTCTATAAATACCCTCACAGACAGGAAGTAATATTTGGCTTAACATCAGGATGTCCCATGACCCAATCAAATTAGCATTCAAAATTAACCATCACATACAGTGTGAAGTGGTCTATTAAAAAAGAATAAAGTAGATTTGCATGTTTGGTAACAGAAGGATCCCCAAGCTATATTGTCACGTTTTTTTTTTTTAAATCACAGAATTGCCTAGATGCGTTTATAAATTTATTTTGCGTATTTATATTTCTATAATTTCAAATTCAAGGAAAAGTTCTGCAGTCTTGTTTATTACTTTGGACCCTAAGTTTCGATGATACATATTCATTTCTCTGTACCTCGGTGATCTTGAGTTCTGGGAAGTGAGAACTAGGAATTGACCAGTGTCGATGAAATTCTCGGCTCCCTCCAACCTTCTTTCTTGTATGTGTGTTATTCCTCTATAGTTAAGGAAGGTGACCAACCAGTGAAGCTGCAACTTTTTAGCATTAAAACAGGAATGGAGACTTCTTGTTCTCAGACTTGATACATCTGTCTTAGCAGTGGACTCTGAATTACCCGGATTAGAAAGCAAGTCCACTCATCCACTGTTAGTCCTAATGATTTGCAGGAGTGGGATGTGATAGCATAAGTGGTTACACCATACAACATCAATAGTAAAGGTTCCGACAGGACATGGAGATGCCCACCGAAGTTCCCATCCCATGTCTTCCTCTTAGGAGCAGAGTGATGAGAGTCAGGAGTAGAGGCAATGACAAAGGAATGTTAAATACATTGCCGTTAGTTTGGGTTTTAATCAATAAGTCGAATTTTTACATGGCTTGTATCTTTTTTTAAAAGGAGATAATTTCTCAAGCTGTGTAAACAAATTCTTCCTGCTCTTAGTGATGATGAATTTGCTCGACATCCTAGGGCATTAGTGAGGCACACTTTGGATGTGTCTGCCACAGTGTTTCTGAGTGGATTGATTGAGGAGGGGGTGACCTTCCCCAGTGGTGGGCAGCACCATCACATGAGTTGGGCTGATTGGCAGAGGGACGTCAGCTGAGACGGACTCACATGCCGAGGCAAGACCCATGGAGGACACTTGACGTTTGGAGGGAGTATAAATAGGACTCAATGGACTGTGAGGTTCTTGATCTCATGTTTTTGTTGATATTCACTTCATGAAAAGCACAGCTAAGAACTGCTGCTGGTACTCCTGGTAGTCCAAATCCCTCCTTCTGACTCCTGCAGATTCGACTTAGGCCTGGCTGTCTCTACTAGGTCATGGCACTGCTGCTGATTCATATTTGTTGTTCTGTCTCTACCAAATTGGACCGCCGGTATATCCATGAAATGTTTGTAAATGGATTGAGTTACCACCACTGCTCCTTGAACTGAACTGCTGATTTCCTGACAACGCAGATAGGATTCGCTCAAAAACAACATTTCCAAACAGGTCTGCTTCCCTGTATCTGTTCTTTCCCACAACCTGTAGTGGGTGGTGGGCTAGAAGGAAGGTTAAAGCATTTAGGAACCATCATTAAAAATAGGTTTTGAAGAAATTAAAGTTACAAGTTGCAGTTTTTTGTTAACAGTGTTTATCTGGTGCCATAAGAACCTTCATCGATGACCAGGCAAGAACCGGGAAAGTATTTGGAATGCAGTTAGAAATTAACCTGGTTCAGGAAAAGTGGCGATAGTAGATTGTTGTGGTTTCTCGAATGTGTATGGACCCCATAGACTCATGTGTTTGAATGTTTGGCCATTGGGAGTGGCACTATTAAGAGATATGGACTTATGAAGTGGGTGTGGCCTTGTTAGAGGAAGTCTGTCAGCCTGGGGGTGGGGTTGGAGGTCTTATATGCTCAAGCTACACCTGGTATAGCATAGCTGCTTGTGGATCAAGATGTAGAACTCTCAGTCCTTCTCCAGCACGATGTCTGCTTGCAAGCTGTCCTGCTCCCTGCCATGATGATGATGGAGTAAACCTCTGAAACTGTAAGCCAGCATCAATTGACTGTTTTTCTTCATAAGAGTTGCTGTGGTCACGGTGTCTCTTCACAACAATGAAACCCCAAGTAAGACAAAAATTGGTACCGGGAATGGGATATTGCTATGCTAGGCCTGTTTATGGTTCTGTTTGGAGAAATGTAGATTTGTGGAGCTTTAGGTAAGGAAAGATGTGGAATGCTTTAGGCACTGCTTAACGGATCATACAGTAGAAGCGCGGAAGACGGTGGCGCCGAGACTGATTTGGACTGTGGAGGTCTGGCCCAAGAGGTTTCAGAGGAGAATAACTTTGTATGTTGCCTAGAGATTGTTCTTGTGATATTTTGATGAAGAATGTAGCTACTTTCTGCCCTTGTCCAAAGGGTCTACCAGAGGCTGAGTGAAGATATATATATTAATTGCATTAGCAAAGGAAGTCTCAAAATAGCCTAGCATAGACTCTACAGTATGGTTACTACTATTCATTCCTAAGAAGAGCCTTTTGATGAAAAGGAAAAAGCTGAGCATGGGAAAATATGAAATGTACAGAATGTAAAATATGAAGAGAGTTTCCCCCTGTGAGTATTTTGTTCCCCCTTCCAAGAAGGACTGAAGCATCCACACTTTGATCTTTCTTCTTCTTGAGCTTCATGTGATCTGTAAATTGTATCTTAGACATTCCGAGCTTTTGGGCTAATATCCACTTATCAGAGAGTGATACCATGTGTGTTTTTTTGTGTTTGGGTTACCTCACTCAGGATGATATTTTCTAGTTCCACCCATTTGTCTATAAATTTCATGAAGTCATTGTTTGTAATGGCTGAGTAGTAGTCCATTGTGTAGATGTACCACATTTTCTGTATCCATTTCTCCCTTGAAGGACATCTGGGTTGTTTCCAGCTTCTGGCTATTACAAATAAGGCTGCTATGAACACAGTGGAGCATGTGTCCTTGTTATATGTTGAAGCATCTTTTGGGTATATGTCCAGGAGTGATATAGCTGGGTCCTCAGTTAGTACTATGTCCAATTTTCTGAGGAACTTCCAGACTTATTTCCAGAGTGGTTGCACCAGCTTGCAATCCCACCAACAATGGAGGGGTGTTTCTTTTTCTCCACATCCTTGCCAGCATCTGCTGTCACCTGAAGTTTTGATCTTAGCCATTCTGACTAAGGTGTGAGGTGGAATCTCAGGGTTGTTTTGATTTGCATTTCCCTGATAACTAAGAATATTCCTCAGTTGAGAATTCTTTGTCTAGCTCTGTACCCCATTTTTTATCTCATATACAGTCACCAAACCCAGACACACTTGTGGATGCCAAGAAGTACATGCTGACAGGAGCCTGATATAGCTGTCACCTGAGAGGATCTGCTAGAGACTGGCAAATACAGAGGCGGATGCTCACAGCCAACCATTGGACTGAGAACAGGAGAACTGAGAACTCCAGTGGAGGAGTTAGAGAAAGGACTAAAGGAGTTGAAGGGGTTTGCAACCCCATAGGAAGAACAACAATATCAACCAATCAGACCCCCCAGAGCTCCCAGGGACTAAACCACCAACAAAAGAGTACACATGGATCTGCCCATGGCTCCAGCCACATATGTAGCAGAATATGGCTTTGTGGGACATCAGTGGGAAGAAAGGGCCTTGGTCCTGTGAAGGCTCAATGCCCCAGTGTAGGGGAATGCCAGGGCAGGAAGGAGGGGGGAATGGGTGGGTGGGGGAGCACCCTCATAGAAGCAGGGGGATGGGGGGTGGGATAGGGGGTTGCTGGAGGGGAAACTGGGAAAGGAGATAATAATTGAAATGTAAATAAAGAAAATAACCAATAAAAGATAAAAAAAAATGGGGAGAAAGAGGGCACCAAAAAGTGGAATGGAGCTAAATCCTGTGTTTTAGGACATAACGGATTGAGAAGTGGAATAAGGGGAGTGGTGACCTCAGGGGAAAGCCCCACACAGCTAAGCTTCCGTCTTGTGAAAAGGAATGAAAGAACATCTGAGATTCAGGCATGAGGTGCATACTTTTAGTCCTATCACTCAGGAAACAGAGGTATGTAGATCTCCGAATTTAAGGTCAGCCTGGTCTGCAGAGCAAGTTCCAGGACAGCCAGGCTTAGGCAGTGAAGGAAACAATAAAATGCAGAAAGCTGGTGAAGATATAATTGAACAAGGTGGGGGGCGGGCATATCCCAGCCCCAGCACGAAGTAGAACTTGGCAGCTTCCTCTGGCTTTAGAGTCAAGAATAGAAGGAAGGAGTTATTGAGTCTCTTTTTAGATCTAAGGAAAGATGCCGGGCCAGGTGTGTGTCAGGGCGGTCCCTGCATGGAGGTCGGGAAAGACCATTGTGTGAATCTGTGAAGATGAAGCCTGTATTGCCTTTGATACCCCAAAATGTTAGTGATGCCAGCTGTGGGATACCTTCTAAAGAAAGCTGTTAACAGGGAGTCAAACCCGCCCAAGAGAAAGAAGTGTATTGCAGTCAACAAAGCTAAAAGGAGTTCAGGATCTGAAGAGCGCTTTGGCATTGGACATGGAGACGCAGAGTTTGGAGTTTCCCCTGGTTTTCTGTCTTCCTTTGGTTCAGCATTTCTTCACTATGCTCCCTACTGGAATAGTGATGTATACTCTATGCCATGTATTGGAAGTACATGGTCTGATTTTTTATTTTGATTTTACAGGGAATTACAGTTAAGAGACGCATTAGTCTCAGAAAAGACTGAATCTTTAAACATTGTCGAGACAGTGACAGACTAAGGGTACTTTCAAGTTGGACTAAATGCAGTTTGCATTGTGTTCAGGCTGTAAGCCTAGGGGTTCAGGAAGCAGAATGTAGTGGTTTGGAAAGGTGTGGCCCACAAGGGTTCATGTGTTCGCATGTTTGGCCCATAGGGAATGGCACTATTAGGAGGTGTGGTCTTTCTGGAGTAGGTGTGGTCTTGTTGGAAGTGTGACATTGAGGTGGGAGTGGACTTGGAGGTCTTATATGTTCAAGCTGCACTTGGTGTAGCCCAGCTGCTTGTAGATCAAGATGCAGGACTCTCAGTCCCTTCTCCAGCACCATGTCTGATTACATGCTGCCACACTCCCTGACATGACAATAATGGACCTAAGCTTTGACACTGTAAGCTGGCACCAGTTAAACGTTTTCCTTTAGAAGCGTGTGGTCATGGTGTCTCTTCATAGCCATGAGAGCTTAACCAATATAGTTCTCTAGGTTCCATGACATCACCATCTATGGGCAGTTGATTAGGTTTATAGAGAAGGGGCCTGGGCAGGTAATAGAGGTAAATATAGAGGGAGAGTGATGGCAGATACATAGCACCAAGATTGTTTGAGAAAGTCAGTGTGAATCATATTTTACTTTAAACTACACATAATATATATGCATATAGATGTGCTTTAAATGTTTACTGAAATTATACCACTTGGGGATGATAATACTCCCTCAAGAGCTATAGACTGCCTAACACAACTCCCAGGGCTGGGCAGAAGAAAGCTTCTTTGAAACAGTTGGTCGGGAGAGTCCAAAGAATCCCCAAATAGCATAGGCCATTGCCCTTGGCTGCTTCCCGGTATTCAAAGCTAAGTCCCCATTGATGAAGACAGTGCACACATCAGACACAGGACTCAGAGGAATCAACCTGGAACTGATGTGGTTTGAGTTCGTTAGCAAATCTCTCCCTCCTGGTTCTCCTTCCCTCTTTCTTTCGACTTCCCCTTTCTTTCCTTCCTTTCTTATTGAGCAGAGGGCCCCAGTGGGGTGGGAGTATAGCATCTTTCATCCTTTTCTCGCTGTCTGCTCTGAGCACTCCACCAACTTATTTTATCATGAATTTTGGAAGATGCCTCTGGCAGGTTCTGTAACTTTTATAAATAGCCCATCATTTACTGTTCCAAGAACAGCTTGACACTGCAAATTACAATAAGCAGTCCGCTGTCATATAACTCTGTGCTCCTTTCGGTTCTAAAGCTCCATGTCCCTTGATCTGGGGTCACTCTAGGTCAGAAGCTTGTATTAGAGGTGAAGGTGTCGCTAGTCTCATGCCTGTACAGACATATAAATTAGTTAAAGAAAGGTTTTTTAGTGTAAAAGAAAAAAGGTGCTTTACAATTGTACGAGTTAGCAAAAAGTAGTTTCTTCCAACTCAGTCTCCCTACAACCCCAAAAGAGCCAAGACCAGCCTGGTAGCCTGGTCGTGTTTCTTTCTTGGTCTTCTCATCCTGTGTGACTCCCAGGAGCCGACACTGTTCATTGCTGGCCTCAGCGTTGTCTCTGCATACAGCTCTTCTTTATGGGGACCTTGTCCAGCCCTGGGTCATAAGCTTGCTTGAATGAAATCACTTACAAAATCCCTCTTGCTCCTCCTGCTGGATTTATTGACCTGCACTACAGGAATGATGATGGATCTTTAAGCTCTGTACACAACACGAAGTCCAGTCCGGAGGCCACCGCAGACTGGCCTAAGGGTACCTAGATCATGCTCTCTGAGCTATCTCCTTAGGGGCTATTCTGAACAGCTGGAGGTCAGGAGAATGGAGAGAGGGAAGCATGGTGTATCGAGAACTTCTTCAGGTTTCTCTCTCACAGACTGGAGGGGAAGAATGGACTTCAACACTCAGTTTGCCCGGTTTGCTTTGGAATCTCAACATCCTAGCCACCGATCTTTAAAAATTGACTTAAAATTATTAGCACATCAGCAGGGTTCAGTGTGGCATGTCCATATGCAGTGTGCATCAATGCCAGCCTCCTTTCCCACGCTCCTCCTACCCCAGGCCATCGCTAGCAGCCACTATTCTATTTGCCAAATGACGTCTGCACCTGAGATGGCATGGGTCGCTTTGATGGCATGGGCTGATTTGATGGCATGGGCTGGTTTTTCTCTTTCTGTCTTAATACTGAATCGATCCTTTTGGCTACTTGGATTTTCTTTTCTCTGATTTCCCATTTTTTAAAAAGTGTTAGCCTTTTTTTTCTTACTGACTTTGGAGGATCTATGCTCACAGAGGAGTCATTATTCAAATGTTTCAAATAAATAGTAGACTGTGACACGTGTTGCCAATAAGATGTTTGCTAACAGGTCTGCTATTTCTAACTATGGGCTTCGCACCCTCGAGTTGAAGGTAACTCATTTAGATCAAGGTTCAAGAAACGCAAGCAGATTTAATTATCGAGTGAGAGTATCACAATTTATTTCTTCAACACTAGAATAACTAGTCTTGTCTTGCTTTAAAACGTATCTTTCTTTTTCTCATTAGGTGCTACAAATATATTCCAAGTCTTTTAAGTGTGACAGCTTTCTTCATTGTCACTGTTAATATTCACAGGGTGGTCTGTATCTGCTGTTGTAAAGGAGCCTTCTCTTTAGCTCTGTGTCTAGTCAGAGGGATTCCCACTTCTGGTACCTTCTTTGCTTGTGAAGGAATCTCTCGGGTTGGGGATTTAGCTCAGTGGTAGAGCCCTTGCCTAGGAAGCGCAAGGCCCTGGGTTCGGACCCCAGCTCCGGGGAAAAAAAAAAAAAGAAATCTCTCTCTCTCTCTCCTCCCACCCCCCCCCCCTCACAAATCAGAAAAAGGCAATTTATTTCTTTTTTTTTCTTTTTTTCGGAGCTGGGGATCGAACCCAGGGCCTTGCGCTTGCTAGGCAAGCGCTCTACCACTGAGCTAAATCCCCAACCTCTCAATTTATTTCTATGGGACAGTATACATGTGTGCAGAGGAACAAAAAGACTTTATTATTCCTAATCAGGAAATGGTGTACACTTTCCCTATGTACCTCCTTTCAAGCTGGACGCTCTATCGTCCATTACTTTACTCTCTATACAGTAAATTTCGTATAAATAGCCAGCAGTATTTCTAAGCACACTTTTCCCAAAAGACCTTTATACACATTTTTTAAAGATTTATTTATTTATTTTATATGAGTACACTGTAGCTGTCTTCAGACACACCAGAAGAGGGCAGCAGATCTCATTACAGATGGTTGTGAACCACCATGTGGTTGCTGGGATTTGAACTCAGGACCTCTGGAAGAGCAGTCAGTGCTCCTAACCACTGAGCCATCTCTCCTCTATGTACACAGTTTATGTACATACGTCCTTCTCAAAATGTATTTAAGTGAGTGGCAACCTAAATCTTGCTGTGTGGTGTTTCTATTTGTAAGTTCGTTATACTAGAGTGAGTTTTATAATAAAAATATTTGAGTCTAATATATTAAAATTGTCCTATTTCTTCCCACTTGTGGAATCCATATGTGGCCACCATGGACCCTTCTTTGCATCTTCATCAAGATCTCTAGTAACTTCAGTGTTTGTCCCAAGCTCTTCACTGATGCCTAACCATGTACAGAAAGGTCCATTTATCAAAGGGCTGGGGGATTGCTCAGACATTGGCAGTTAATTAAAACAGATTATAAAAATGATGTGCATAAGCATTAAATAATTTTTTTAGGATTTGAAACACACAGAGTCATGCTCTCTTGTGAGAGTTTTGATGTAGGACCCACCTAAGCCTTTCTAAACCGAGTGGAGGTCTGATTGGTCTTCTTGTACAGGCCATTGCCATGATGCAGCAACTACAATTTCCAGTTTCATATTCATAAAATGAAGTTGGACCTTAAAGACTGTAGGAAGCAAAATGAGACCAGAATTCTTCTGAGCTGACACACAATTTCCCAGCTTCTGTGTCTCTCTCCTAATTTGATTTGTTTTAAAATTTTTTCAGGACAATCCAACCTCATTCACAACACCCTTGTCCTCAACCCTCACACTTCTTGTTGGTCTTGGTTCAGCTTGTAGGCTTCCTTTGTTCCATTAACCATTATCCCTAGCACTGACATATGACGTGATCCTTGGAACTTGGGTGGTACTGGTATATTTAACAAAGGAAAAGAGTGTGTGTGTGTGTGTGTGTGTGTGTGTGTGTGTGTGTGTGTGTGTGAGAGAGAGAGAGAGAGAGAGAGAGAGAGAGAGAGAGATTTTCTAGCACATCATTTTCTGTCATGTGTACCAGGCCCGAAGAGAGAAGCATTAGTCAGAAGTACACGACAAACCATTTGAGGTAAGAGGTCTGACCTGAATTGAAGATTGAGTGACCCGCTTGGAGTCTGCCTTTAGAACCTGGAGGAAATTTCACTAGAATTCAAAAGATGTGGAAAGAATTTTCCCCAGAACTTACCTTACAGATTGCAGACCTCTTGTAGCTATTCTTTGCGTGTTCTCGGGAGAAATGAAGAAGACAGAGGCATGTGGATCTGGTCTGACCTCAATCTTGGAAGCCAGCCTTCCTTCCATTCTTCACATTAGCGTCATACCCATGACCTCGGAGGCTCGGTGTTTTAAATACAACATGGCTTCAACATTCCCCACCCACACACTGACCTCTGCCCCCTTTGCCACCTGGCACAAAGGTAAGCATATGGCAGGTCCTTATTGACTGACTGGGAGGCAGAGGCCGACCTTTGCCTGGTCTCGCACTTGTCTATAGCTGGGAAGCAAAAGAGAAACATGGTGATGGCATCATGGAAAGCAATGACCAGTCTGAAAGGGTAAACGACGGAGACCCCAAAGGATTCAGAATGGGGAAAAACTGGGAACTGAATCACCCAGAGAAAGCTCAGAGATTTTTTTCTCTGCACATTTTATGCATCTAGCAAGAAGGCTATCAAATTCTGCAAGTTATGCCTAATATTCCTGTAAATCAGCTCAGTGGAAGTGTTTTGAAATAGTAATTAAGGATCGGGGCATTGAAATCCGACAGATAGCATCCCAACTCTTGCTATGAAAAGTCCGGATATTGTAACCTTGGGGAATAAATCCAAGTTAGAGTTTCTCTGTTTCTCAATTGGCTATAGCAGGGCCTGCTTTGCAGTCTTGTCTAAATGAGTGCTTAGTAACACTTGTGTACACACACACACACACACACACACACACACACACACACACAGAGAGAGAGAGAGAGAGAGACAGAGAGAGACACAGAGAGAGAGAGAGAGAGAGAGAGAGAGAGAGAGAGAGAGAGAGAGAGAGACGGGATGCATTTTCTACCCTGTATAACTAGATATGCCCAGTTAAATGCATATGGCCAGGAAATTCCCTGTGAGAGGAAATTGCCAACAGGCTTCTAAAAGATGACACATAGACCTGAACAAATCTGGGGTTTAATTTTAAATAGTTTCTTATACCAGCGATAACTCCCTGAAAACATCTGCTAACTGGCCTTTTCACACTCTCTAAGCAACTGACAGTTGATCTTCACAGTGACCTACCTCCCAAATTGTCAACAAGTTAATCCTGACCACTTAGCCCTAGTGGGGAGTGACATTGTGTTCTAAGATCTCTTTTCTACACTGACAACCCAAATAAAGTATTTTGGGTAATCCTCCCTAAAACTCAATACCTTAATTAAATAGAACAACTCATTCCAAGACCAAATCAGCAGTTCTGTATAGAGGCCAATTGCCTGGGGATCTTGCTAGAATGGCCATTAGGGAAAAGTAATTGTTGTCTGTAGCACCAGTGACATACTTTTGACTTACTGGAAATTAGGTCCATTTGACTTAATTGGAAGACATTTCTAAACAACTCAGCATGAGGCATCTCGGTTTTCAAAGACCTTATAGTGTCACGGAGAGGACAGACAGCCATATCAGGAGCTCCCACAAAGTATTATCAATGCTGGGATCAGAACAACTCAGATGTCAGAAATGTCTTTTGCAATAAGAATCAATCAAGCCTTCAGTCTTTCAAGTGATTATAGACAGAATACCCATATTTAGGGGTAAACCTGTTTCACTCTGAGGTTGTAATTATTTTAGGGCCACTAGTTTATGGACATGCCAGAGGGGCAGACCACAGAAGAGATGGGGCATTTGCACATCACATAGACTCCTGTTGAATTCCCTGCATAAAATCCCTGGAAGGGGTTGGGGATTTAGCTCAGTGGTGGAGCGCTTGCATAGCAAGCACAAGGCCCTGGGTTTGGTCCTCAGCTCCTGAAAAAAAAATCCCCGGAAAGACCATCAGGTGAGACACAGACATCTGTCTCTCCAAACTGGGACAAACGGTGGGTACTTGGTGTGGCCAGCAGTGTGTGGAGATAGGGTCCCCAGGCTACTACCCCAGAATTATTCCCTAATCTGTTTTGGCTTCAGTTTGTGATGTGCCTGACACATACCTTGACAAGATTTAAGTTTCACCAATCAAGTCCACCCCAGTAAATCTGGGTGAGAATTAAGAATGCTTGCGAGAGCCTGGTCCCTTTTCTATTTGGTCCCATCTTATTTCTCTGCAGATCCATGGTGACTGATAAGCACTCAATAAAACTTGTTGAAAAAAAAAGGCTGAGTAATTGTTGTAGGTAACATGCATAATCAAGGGATTATAATCAACTCCAACCTAAATCCCAGTCAATTCCTACCCAATTAATTCCTAGCTAATTAATGGCCATGCCAGACATTGCAGTATAATGATGTGTAATGCCTGCTTTAACACAACAGCAAATAACATTACTGGATACTATTGTAGGAACATATTGTGTTTTAGGCCTGGTTATGTGTCAAACTAGGAATTTAATTTTCTGTTTCTCTTTCTATTAATAATAGGATGAATGGAAGTGTTTGAGGAGTCCAATTTCATGGAGTAGAATTCAG
Organism: Rattus norvegicus; assembly: GCF_021556685.1. Classification (NCBI taxonomy): domain Eukaryota; kingdom Metazoa; phylum Chordata; class Mammalia; order Rodentia; family Muridae; genus Rattus; species Rattus norvegicus. Next base: position 108,481,495 of record NC_141541.1, on the reverse strand, counting down.
AGCCATGTGAAGTTCAAGCTGCCTTGATTACCAAAGGCTTGTAATTGAGGGACAATCTCTCCTGCAATTAAACAGTCACGTGGTTCTTGAATTTGTTCTATTTTTAATTGTTGTAGGATTTGTTCAGCATCTGCCTTTATAGCCATTTAGCTAAAGAGACATTGCTGTAATAAAATGTGTAAATTTGTACTGAGCGGTGTCATTAACGTTTACCGGAGTGCACGTGCATCTTGTAGAATGCAATTAATGTCTTCTAGAGCAACTGGTTCTCAAAATATGTAGCATGTTACAGTTCACAAAGTCCTTTTCTGTAGAGATACATGAACAGGTGAACGGGGAGGGGGGATGAATACAGAGGGACACATTCTCTAGAGCCCTGTGGCATTTTATTATATCAGGTGCGAATTGTTAAATGCTTTAACCAATAAATACACACGTAAATAGTGATTTGTGGCCCAGAATACCAAGGCCAGATTCTGTTTTCTTCCCCTCCTTTCCTCTCTTATCATAAGCTGTTTTTTTTTCTTCATCCCTGACCGACACAGGGTTGGTGCAGTCCAGATTATAATTGAAGATTAGCCATTACATAGATGGTAAATATTACTTTCTATTTGGAGAATGAAGGGTAAGCTATATCAGACCAAAAAAAAAAAAAAAACAATTGGGAGTGATGTATTTTGGATTATTTTTAGGTATTAGAACGCATGCATGTAAGTGTACGCACGTGTAATTGTCCACTTTCCAGGGGATGTTGCAAATCCTTCCCGGAAGTCCTCCATTCCAGACTGCTCTCAGTTTCACCATCTCTTCTGGGAATTTATTTTTTCCACAGCCTCTTGTCACTTTAAGAGAGCACACATGTCAGCCAGGAGTGAGCCCAACTGGTTCAATTCCCATGAAACTCAAAGAAGCCTGGCTAGGAAGACTCTAAACATTCAGCTGTTTGACAAAAAAAATAGTATTCAAGTGGCTATTTCTTCGTCCATGAAAAGTTGATGAGTTAGAACAGAGACTGGTGGGATACAGGTGGGAAAGACCTGCTTCTAAACGAAAGTGTTCTCTAAGGTGACAGTGGCTGTCCTTTCCCAGTGATGCCAGCCATCCCATAACATACCTTGACAAGGTTCAAGTTTCACTGATCAAGTCCACCCTAGTAAATGTAGGTGGGAAGTAAGAATGCTTGTAGGAGCCTGGCCCACTTTCTAATTGTATTGTATTGTCCTTCCTAGAGTCCCAGGAAGGGGCCTGGGGATCATTTCTAAATTGGTTTTAAAAGTATGCTGAGGCTTTTGATATTTAACCCTGAGCACCCCCCCCCCCCAATGAACAATGAAAGAGACTTTTGTTTCCCCAAATAGCGATGCAATATTAACAAGAAAAAGGGAAGACACTGACTACACTGGACTATTTCCTTTATCTTTAAAGTGTTTTCCTGGGTCCCTGGTGATATTTTAATTGTGGCCTCTGCGAAACCCTTCTGTGGTTTCTGTTGACTTGAGCTGCCTTCCGCTTTGGTGCTGGTATTTGGGCTCCTGTTAGAATTACTACGTCAAAAATCTAGTGGGTGGCTAGATGTAGGTAATTCTCTCCTCCTACCAAGAGGTCGCCACTTGTATTTAGTAGTCTATGCCTTATGTGGATGTGTGCAAGTGACACACACACGTGGAAGGAAGGGACTGTGGTGTCCCTCAGCGTCACCTACCCTACAGGATTGTCAGAGCCCTGGAATTGTGGGTAGAAGAAGATCTATTTTTTTTTGCAAAAGGTGAGAAAAATGGGAGGGTGGCAGGAAGAAGGAAAAGAGAAAAATGAAGAGTGTGTGTGTGTGTGTGTGTGTGTGTGTGTGTGTGTGTGTGTGTGTGTATTGGACCAAAGCAGGGAGGAAGAAGAGAGAGAAAGAGAGAGAGAGAGAGAGAGAGAGAGAGAGAGAGAGAGAGAGAGAGAGAGAGCATGAGTGAATGTGGAGGGAGGCGGGGAAATGAAAGGATATTATATATATTTTTTGTATCTGTCATTTCCCTGCTATCTCCCATATGACTTCTTAATCCATCAGAATGCTGGGAAGATAATGTTTTGGGCGAAATAACATGAGAGAGAGGATAGACTCCCAAGGACCAATATCTTTATTGCTCGGAGGATAAACGGATTATGTCAGCCATTTTCTGTTGCTGACAGCTTTTCTTATTAACCGATTTTATTTTTTAATCTTCCAGGGAAGAAATATGGTTTTATGTCACAATAAAACGCCGGTCACATCTAATTCTGCCCTCAAACAAACAGATTTCTGAAAGCCTTGCAGAGAAATTTGAAATAACTTTAAAGAGGGGGTTTTTGGATAAAGTCTTTATCCAGGGGCTTGTTCAACTGCAGTGTAAAAGGTTTACAGAGAGAGGAGAGGAGAGAATCAGTGGGAGGGAGGGAGGGAGAGAGAGAGAGAGAGAAAGAGAGAGATAAGGGCAGAGGGAGAGAAGGAGAAAGGAAGACACACGCAGCTGCTTTTCTTGGTGATCCGTCTTCAAACACAGGCATGTCAGGAAAATGCAGGTTGTATGAAAGAGGGCTGGGGTGGTGAGTTGAGGGACCTGACTTCCTCTGGGGTTCTGTGTGTGGGTGCTGTCTACTCACACCTCTAAAGCCTACACCTTTTCCCTAGCTTTCCCGGTAGGCATTACTTGGTAAAGGCATTTCTTGCAAGAACTGTAAACAAATGTGAGAGGCATTTATTTGGAGCTCAGAGGCGCTGCTCCTGCCCCACCCCCACCCCCATGATTCCTTTGCTGGGAAATGTCAGCCTGAGGAGGATTTAGGTCTTCAGTTACCCCACCAGAAAATCTCCTGTCAAACTCCCCACAGGGGCTGGTCCTCACTCACTCCTACAGGCCTGCAGCAAATGCAGGGCCATCACTAACATAAAAAAAAACAAAACAAACTACTGGCTTCTCCCCTTTCTCTTCTGTATGGCACAAGGCAATTTAGCTAGACAGGGCCCCTGCCCACTAGGGGCTTAGCCCAGAAAATGTCCTTAATTTGTGCTTCTAGTTCTGTGTGTGCCCTGCTCACTGCAGACCCAGTACCTTGATTGATAATCATGGCCAGGTCTTATACTGTGCCCGGCTGGGGAGGATCAGTGATTTACGGCACTTTAAAAATCTGTTAAAAAATAAATCGCTTGGATTTTCTCAAAAAATTTTTTTAATAAAAGAAATGAGCTTTAAAAAAAACTTAAACCTTAGACAGTTTGGGACAGTTTGTTTTTTTGCCAAGCAAGTTTGAAAGGCCAAGTCGCCCCCCACCTTCCACCAGCTGTGCCAAGATAGAAGATAAAACGGACTGGGCCGAACCTCTTCTTATGTGGAAACATGAAGACATCATCTCTTTACCTAGAGACAGAGGACTGGAGGTGGGGAATGCTGGGGAAAGGTTGCTGGAGATGTTCCTCTCTCTGCAGTGAGCTGGCATTGTTCTAACATAGAACTAGAAGGTCACTAGGACCAGAGGAGCAACCTGAACAGCTATGGGCAGAACCAAGTCTGAGATGCCATGCTTTTGACCCCAAGCTGTTAGGAAAAAAATGTGGGTGCCAAGCAAATCATTTAATTAGTTTCCCCACATGTCTGGACGTGCACCTTTTACAACACTGCAGCCTTACTGAGAGTGTCGCTGTCCCCTCCATCGGGAGGAGCAGACTTCACGTTGCCCCGTCTAAGTTTGATGTTTGATGGCCTCATGGTCCTGGTGAAGAGCCACTTCAATACAAGACAATGAGGTCACCATGATCAATGACCATGATGATGGTAACAACGGTTATCTTTTGGTTCTTGGTTTACCAAGTCCTTTACATACATCATCTTACCTCCACAACTCAACTCACCTTATCAACTTAGATGGGATGGGCATAATCATAATAACAGCATCATCATCAACAGAAATTAGAAACTGTTACTATCTACCTTAGATGCTTTAATTCAGGATCTTGCTACGTCGCTAGGCTGGCCTAGCACTCACTGTGCGGCCTTGAACTCACAGCAATCCTTTTGCCTCAGCCTCATGAGTGCTGGGACCGTAAGTATGCATCACCAGGCCTGGTTCTGCTTGTTTTGTGTCAAGTGCATACATCGAATTTAATCCTTTAAATCTGCCTCTGGTCTGTTTTATAGATGGAGAAGTCGAAGCAAAGACAAGATGAAAGATTTCCTAAGGTCTTGCAGCAAGTATGGCTCAAGCCCAAGACTTCTTCAGACTGCACAAGACTGCTTTTAATGCAACACATGAGGTCCAGAAAGGGGAGAGGATGCTTTAGAAAATGTCACCCAACTGAATCAATGATGGATCTGAATCTTGTGCTGAGTTTTGCAGAGCTACCCTCACCTATGTTCTTCCTCATTCCTCTCAGCCACTTTTTATGTCTACCTCTCAATTTCCCAGCTCCACAGACCTATGAGTTGTGTCCCCTCACAGGCCTCTGTACCTTTTTGGTGGTGTTCTTGACTCATCTTTTGAAAGCATCCATCAAGACTCAGGTTTCTAACTCCATAGTGAATGAGCCCCACACACACACACACACCCCGCCCCAGCCTGTACGTGGATAGCCTTTGCCCTCCTTTCTCACTCCACAAATCACATCTTTGTCTTCCCCCTAGAATAGGAGTCAGTCATGGGCAGTTTTGTTTTCTTTTATTTCTGGTGCCGAGCATCGTTCTTGACAAAGTGTGTGGGTGAGCATTTCTCACTAATGCGCGTGCTTCCTTAAAAGGAAGAAGTACTTGTGTCTGTGTCCATCGTGCCTTACCACGTAGGAAACGTGGCTGTGAGACACCTGCGGCCAGTGTAAAGTGCCTAGTCAAGGAGTTCCTTTTCTGGGAATGTATTTCCAAAAATCAGTGGCAGGTCAGGAACACAAAATCAAAAGAATCCATCACATTGCAGGGATTTTTGAAAACATAATCTTGTAACAAAATACTGTAATCCCACATGTATGCTGCCATTCAGGATTCAGCCTCCTGCTGTAGAGGACACAGAGCCTCCTTGCTATGGTCCACAGTTATTCTACTCTTTATTTTCATGTGAGCATATCTCTAGGGCTCTTTCATAATGCAGTGTAGCAGAGGACTTCCTAACTGTTGTCCTAGACACAGTCTTAAAGGACATTAATGGATAATTGAGAGTGAAGGAGGGAAGGAGAGAGAGAGAGAGAGAGAGAGAGAGAGAGAGAGAGAGAGAGAGAGACTGACTAGGCATGGAAAATGCAGAGTTAAAGCTACATTAAATTGATTTCCTGAGAGCAACACTTTAAAGAGCTGGTATCATACAGTGTTTCTCAGATGTATTAAAACAGGAATTCTATTTTGGGGATTTTTCTGGAGAACATTTCTTATACAACTATGTCTGTAACAGTTTGGCGAGCATTTCTCAACCCTTATGTATAAATATCCTTGGCACATGTTCCATTTCAAAGTGTGTTTTTAATGATCATGTGTGTGTATACCCACCCACCCATGCACATCACTCCCATGCCCCCACAGCACGACTGGACAATGTAGTTACCAAGGATTATGTGCTAATATTATTATTAATATTGATCGAAACTTAGGACCCTCATAAATACCACTTGACCTGCGAGTGGTGGAAACTCGGTTCTCAGGCTGTTACAGAAGGAATTTTCTGTGTGTTGGTTATCAGCGTCAGCACAGACTATGATCTCATGGTGTCTGTCATGAGGAAACCAAAAAGTAAGGCATGGGCCTGACAGCAAAGGAAGTTGGTGCTGTGTTTTGATCCATGCACAAGACAGAAATGGGTCAGTTATACGAATGAGAGCATGCATGAAGACCAAAACAGATAGAGGTCAGGAGACACACTATTCTAATCCAAAGACTCACAGAGCGGATCAGCCAGAAGCATTTGTTTCCACTCTGTTAGGAACATGGAGGGTCAGATGGTGGTATTCTTTCAGAGTTGTTAAATAACTAGATAATATCTTGAAAGCATCAAGCATAGGGTTGGACATATCACAAGCATTTACTCGATGGCGGGTTTATAACGTAATGACAAACACTAATGGCCATAGCAGTTTTGCGTATTTCATTATTTCATGTTTGTTTCTGGATTTGTAGGTCCTGGAACATGATAGACAGTAGAGGTCGTGGTAGGTTGTATGCCTTCTGCCCTCATTATTCAGTTTGTTTCCGTGGACTTAGGAGAACAGGCTTTCTTTCCTGATTCATGTTGACTTCCTGGAATTGAACACACTCTATTAGTTTGCTGTAACAAGAGAAAAGGTATTCATTCCGTTGTATTTCGGGAAGCCAGAAGTCCAAAAACAAAGTTCAGCAGGACCATGTTCCCTTTGAAAGGGGGAATCTGTGGAAGAGAATACTTCCTGTCCTCTTCCAAGCTTTAGGAAACTTGATCCATGCTCCTTGGCTTGTAGCTACAGTCACCAAACCTTCTGCCTCTGTCATCTGTCTTTCTTACAGTCTCTGACATCACATGACATTTCCCTTTTCTTATCAGGACAGTTATACCAATTCAGAATCTATTCTAAAGGCCTTATCATGACTTATTATGTCTGTAAAGATAATATTTCCAAGTAAGGTCACATACACTGGTACTGGGGGCTAAGTCCTAAGGATATGATTTTGTTTTATTTGAGATAGGGTCTCACCATGTATCTTTGACTGGCCTGGAACTCACCTGGTATATAGACCTGGCAGGCCTCAAACTCACAGAAAACAGCTTGACTTTGTCTCTTTAGTGCTGGGATTAAAGGTGTGTGCCATCCAATTCAGTTTAATTATATCCTTTTGAAGAACACAAACATATGACAATCACTACATCTATTCTGGTCTTATTGATTCAGTAAGTGAGGATGTCCCTAAGATAAAGCCATTGTTAGTTGGGTTTTCTGGTACTGACAGCAAATACTCCCCAAGTGATGTCATGAGGGTAGAGCCAGAGACACCAGAGTGAGCATTCTTGCAATGAGTGAAGCCACAAGAGCCTTATGTCATGGGATGGAAGGACAGTTTTCAGGAGGGAAGAGGCGTAACTGGGCAATTACCTGAAAGAAGAGGAAGAAGAGAAGCAGCAGCCACAACATCCACTTTACACACTAAATGTCCAATAGAGGGGCAAGTGTGTTACTTCTTTATGGGATCTACCCCCAAACCACAAAATTATGTTTGTGTTCATCTCTGAAACAAATGCAGACATATTTATAAATAATGCCCACAGAAGCAAACACAAAATTGTTTTCCAGGTTTTGCTTAACAGGAGCAATACTTTGTAAAACTTCTAAAACATTAGATTTGCATAGACGAGGTGACCTTGTAGTAGCTCTTATCAGAAGCAACTACAGTATTCATACTGACACAGCAATGAATGGTTTACTTAGAACAAAGAAACCACACAAACACAATTTTTTTTTTTGCAAAGCTATGCTCGCAAGTGAGACATTTGGCATGTGGGAACTTCAGGAGGCAGAAAGATGTTCAGAATAAGAGTTTTGACTGGTACAAGAGGTTCAAAGATAATAAGGACTTCTTAGAAGATGCTTGGTTGAAAAGAGGCCGAATTCTTCCTCCTGGCTACTACAATAGAGAAACAACAGTGTTGTCTGATAGATAAAAAAGAAACAACTCCCACTTTAGGCACGAGAAACAATGAAACAGTTCCAGACAAAAGCAGTGACCCCAGTTTAGTCAAGCCATTCTGAATCTACCAGTGGAAGGAGCTAACAGAGAGGTAGGGCAGCTCCTGGGTGAGCCCTGACTAAGTTATAAGTAGCAAAGAATAAACAATGATTGCTAAGAACAAAGGCTTTACAGAATCGGAAGCCTGCAAACTATATGGAAATTATGTAGAAAGAGAAACAGGGTTGGGGGAGGCTTCTAAAGAGCAAACTCAAGAACGGAAACTTTGATGTTCAAGGACGTCTAAATATCTAATTAAAATCATGGTAACAAACAAAACTTTAAATAAACACAGGCCTAGAAGAAAGTCCTGTCCTGTGGTTGTCAGAACCAAGGAGTTGAGGGAAGAGAAGCTTAATTGTGTGAAATAAACTTCATTTTATAAGTGCTCAAAGGGCTGGAGAGATGGCTCAGTGGTTAAGAGCACTGACTGCTCTTCCAGAGGTCCTGAGTTCAATTCCCAGCAACCACATGGTGGCTCACAACCATCTGTAATGGGATCCGATGCCCTCTTCTGGTGTGTGTGAAGACAGCTACAGTGTACTCACATACATAAAATAAATAAGTTCATCTTTAAAAAAAAAAAACTGCTCGAAGCCCGGAACACCCATTTAAGGCTGATCTCAAAGTAGGATCTTATTTTTGTCCCAGTGGGTAACCCTTCATCTATATATGGGCAGTACACGGATTGGACTCACTGGATTTGAATAAATAATTTATGAAGGAAAACAAGAAATTGAGAGACAGGGTGGGATGAAAGATTGGGGTGGGGTTTCTGGATGGGACTGAAGGAGATAGGGAACAGTGGATATGATCAAGATACATTATATACAGACATGATATTTTTAAAGGTCTCTGTTTTGCAGAGCATGACATTTAAGAATGATCTTCAAAAGAAACTAACTAACTGACTAATTATATTTTGTTGTAACATTTGAAAACATTAGAGCCAGAAACAGTTGCCAGGAAGGAAACAGCAAAGTTAACTCTTGTGCCATTTTTGAGACTTAGAAGCCTGATTGGCCACTTCAGTTCTCAAATCTTAAAGAAGTCTTCAGAATGGTCCATATACCTGCTTTTCACGGGCATGCTCCTAGCCTAAGAAATCAATACAAAGCCAAATGTTGACTTATTAAAATGGTAATTATTGTTTTACCTGCCTACCCACTCAATACCTGTCTTTTGAGAGTTGATAAATAGCGTGTCATTTAAAAGCCACAAATAAAAATAGTTTTTAAATACTTTTATTGTGTTTGTAAGAAAAAGCCATTCTCATAGGATATAGCTCATGAGACAGATTTTTAACATATTGTGGCAGCTTTCCTTCTTATGGTAGATAATGAGAATAGACAGCGAGCCCCCAGGCACAAGACCTTTGAGAAACTTGGGTCAAGAAAAGGAAGTGTGTCTGCCAATCTTACTGATCTCTAGGCACACCCTCCTTCTAAAGGGAAGCATTTGTGAGAGAGAGCTGGAGACCTTAGGAATCATGATGAAGGAAATAACATCGGTAAAACTTAAAAAAAGCAAATAAAAAATTACGAATGGCAGGATTGGGGAAATGACTCAGAGGAGAAAGCACTTGCTGTACAAGCATTGGGACTTGAGTTTGGTTTCTCATAAAATCCAGGCAGGCATGATGGAGGCAGAGACGGAACCTCTGGGGAAAGCTGGGTATCTAGACCAGCCAGAATCGGTGAGCTTCAGGATTGGTAAAGGGTTCTCAATAAATTAATGAAGTTGAGAGCAATGGACGAAGATCGCTGATGTCAACCCACATTTATACACACACACACACACACACACACACACACAAATATAAACTTACATACATCTATACTCACATACATGCCTACACACATGTAAACTTACATCCATCTGTACTCAAGTACATGCATACACGCATGCACATATGCAACATGCAAAACAAAAAACTACAAAGGCCAAAATAAACATAAAAGAGTGGTTAAATGTTGAAATTGTTAAACCGATTTAATGGAACCTGCTACTTACAGTCTAATTCTCTGGTCGGTGTCACATAACAAACTCCTACCTTCTCACAAACACAGCCTTCTCCGAGTGATCTGCACATGGTAGACCGTCCATCAGTTCTACCACATCCTTCGTGACTGGATCTTCTTCATTAACTGCCTTAGCCCCTGTGGGTCATCTTTTCTCTAGTTTTAAAATACATTTTATGAAGGAAAGGACATTGCCTGTCTGTCCCTCTTCTGCACCTATTTTTTTTTCTAGCACAAATAATATTGTTCTTTCAGGCGTCTGAAAGATAAAGGAATTTGTAAACAGCGGACTCGCGTTATAAAAATCATGGAAGACTTTCAAGTGCAGAGAAAGTTACATCAGGGGTTGGGGATTTAGCTCAGTGGTAGAGCGCTTGCCTAGCAACCGCAAGGCCCTGGGTTCGGTCCCCAGCTCCGAAAAAAAAGAAAAAAAAGAAAAAAAAAGTTACATCAGGGGGTTGGGGATTTAGCTCAGTGGTAGAGCGCTTGCCTAGGAAGCGCAAGGCCCTGGGTTCGATCCCCAGCTCCGAAAAAAAGAACCAAAAAAAAAAAGTTACATCAGATAAAAGTCTGGATCTGCACAGAGGAATAAAGAAAGGGTGTCCAGGTGCGAACATAGCATATCTCTCTCATTATCTAGTGCTTTAAAACAGATGAGCAACTCTTTAAAATACCAAATACAAGGGATTTTCTACATAAGCCAACAGCACTGAGATAAATAATATAAAAACATTAAATGAGTGTTCTAAGAAACAAGACCATATGAAATCTTTATTCAATAAAAAAGAAAGAAAAATGAAAGATAAAAGATGCTAGATAGAAAAACAGAGCACAACTATCAAGATTACATTATTGATAATTACATGAAATAATAAATCAAATAGTATCTATAAAAAGGTATGTCAAGTATAGACACAAATAAGGTAGGTTTAAAAGGACCCTGGCATCTGCTGAAGGGAAGTTGAGTTAATGTTACTGTCCGAGTAGCTCTCAGACAAAACATTACCATCAGGGATAAAGAAATTCTGTAGAGGAGAGTGGTCAGTTCACCAAGAAGGCTTAAATGTGCATACACCGGGCAACAGGGTTTCAAAACTCATGAACAAAAAACTGATAAAACTACAAGAGAAACACTCAGTCAATAACCATAGATGGACATTTTTAAGAAAGATGTTATAAGCATCACCAGCCAACTAGACTTATTGAAGTTTATAGAACATTCCACCACTAGCTGTAAAATTCCTGTTTTCAAAGTACATACTTTTAAGGGATTCACAGACTATAGGTTAGATTAAAGAGGAAATCATCCAGTATACTGAACCAAGTCCAAGTAAGAATGTATCACATAGTTTGGAATGCTGCTAACACTATACTTGGGGGAATATTAATAGCACCAAATACCTTTGGTTTTTTTATTTTTTTTAAGATTTTTATTTTATTGTATATGAGTACACTGTAGCTGCCTTCAGACACACCAGAAGAGGGCATCAGATCTCATTACAGATGGTTGTGAGCCACCATGTGGTTGCTGAGATTTGAACTCAGGACCTCAGGAAGAGCAGTCGGTGCTCTCAACCACTGAGCCATCTCTCCAGCCCCCCAAATACCTTTGTTAGAAAAGGGTCAAACCAATAGCTTTTCTTTTAATGTTAGTAAATTAAATCCAAGGCAAATAGAAGAAAAAAAAATTACGAAGATCAGGAGAGGATATACATGACATAGAAAAGAAAAATCAGAGAAAAAAACCAATGAAATAAAAAGCTTCTTTGGGAACATCAATAAAGCTGGAAAACACCCAGGTTCATCAGAGAGAAAAGTCTAAAGTAATGAGTTAAAAATAACTGGACTGATTATATAATTGCAGATCTTATAGGTGTTTAAATGGTTAAAATAGTAAGGAAATACCGTAAATTACTTCGTTAATTCAAATTGTTTAAAGGCCATTAATTTAGGTGAGGTGGGTAAGTTTCTTGAAAGACACAGACTAAGTATAATCAAGAAAACCAGCTAATGTAAGAAATAATTCTGACGCTGTGGTCCACGTAAGACGCCCACAGATTATATATGATATACTTCATTGAAGTTATAAGAAAGGATTTTGGATGCTATTAACATAAAGAAGTAAGAAATTCTCAAGGAGCTAGATCTGTTTGCCCTCATTTGAGCATTTTACAATGTTCAATCTATCAGAATATCACATTGTACCCCACACATGGATATAGTTTTGTAAATACCATCAACATAATTAATAGAAATCATAATTTCCCTCTATATATGCTAATGCTATTCAAACTTAAAAACTTAAGTACACATGCAAGCAGCTTCTGTGACTTTCTAAACATACAGAACTAACTCTATACAAAATATTCCAAAAACTTGAAAAGGAGAAAATACTGGAAAACTCAACCTTTTAAACCAGAATTATTCTGCCCTCAGTATAAAAAAGAAACAAGAAATTTAGAGTTGTTTTAGATAAAGACAGATGAATTTATTGAGAAGAAATTGAGGTCTAAGAATGATAACTGGACATATCTTGACTTTATGTTGGAACAGCAAGGAGAAAGACTCTGAAGGTAAATAAAATCACCTCATCGACGAAAGTCTCATTTCCTCCAGTAATGCTATTCTTGCAAGGCAATGGAGCAGTGTCCACATTCAGAGTGAAAATAATATTGAATTAGAATTTTATATACAGAAAAACAGTTATCTCTTGTAATTTATAAATTCCAAGAAACTGTAGAACTAAGTCAAGATAAATACTCTATCGTGGTTTCAGCAAAGCAGAAATCTGTTGATCTAAATCAGAAAAGGAAGTCAGAATGCTTTATAGTACAAATTGGGAATGGTGGGACATCCGGAAGTCCTTTTATTTTGTTCAGGATCATTTTTAGCTATCCAAGGGTTTTTGTGTTTCCATATGAAGCTGAGAACTGACCTTTCTAGATCTATAAAGAACTGTGTTAGAATTCTGATGGGGATTGCACTGAATCTGTAGATTGCCTTTTGTAGGATAGCCATTTTTACTATGTTAATTCTACGAACCCATGAGCATGGGAAGTTTTTCCATCTTCTGATCTCTTCTTCAACTTCTTTCTTCTAGGACCTGATGTTTTTACCATACAAGTCTTTCACTTGCTTGGCCAGAGTTGGCTCAAGATATTGCTAAGTCATGTGTCTAGATATTTAACCATTTCTTTTAGAATTATAGTATTTAAAACAAAACTTTTCAAAATATTTGTTAATGGTATGATTTCATTGGATTCTTCTCTAACACTCCCCCTATTCATCTCTGAGATTTAAAATTTAATTTAGATCTTTTTCTTTTTGTTAATTAATTAGGAATCTGTTGATCTTAGTTTTTTCAAAAAAAAAAACCTAACAAATTAACTTTTTCTATATATGTTATTTTAATCTCCATCTCATTAATTTTTACTATGATCTTTTATTTCTTGTCACTCACTGATATGGATTTGTATGATTCTTCTTTATCTAAGACTTTGCTTTCTGTCATTAGATTATTTATTTTAGATCTCCTGGATTTAAAATGTATATTCGTTCATAACTATACACTTTTAGGAGATTTTAAATTTCCTCCATGATTTCTCAAATGGCCCATTTGTCATTCCGGAGTATATTGTTCAGTCTCTATGTATTGGTATAGTTTCTGTAGCTTATAATTTTTATTATCTGCTGATAAGATTTAAAAAATATCTTTGACTCTCTTGTCATATATGAATTGGTTTTGTATTCCACAATGTAATTTTTTTTATAGAATTTCTATGAACAGCTAAGAGAAATGTGTTTTTTATGTTTGCTACATGGACTTAAGTATATGCTAATTGTCATTTGTTTTATGAAACTGAAAACCCCAAATTTTGACTCACATATATTGATAATTGATTAATTGTTCCTTTTATTAATATGTAGCGGGAATTTTCATTTCTTCTGGTTCACTTAGGCCTGAGTATATTTGTATGATATCAGAAATGATTGTGGTGGCTTGTTTTCAGCTTCTACTTGCTCGATATTTATCCTTTGACTCTCCATGCATACAATCTGTGGTGGAGAGCGTCTTCACTGCTCATATATGTGTGGGGTTCTAAATGCCTCTGTGCTGGAATGTTCATTTATTTTTCTACAATTGAGTCATTTTTTTCCTTAAGTACATTGAATTAACTCTCCCTGTCTTTAATTTTCATCTCAGCTCCTCCTTTTTTTTTTTATTAACTTGAGTATTTCTTATATACATTTCCAGTGTTATTCCCTTTCCCGGTTTCCGGGCAAACATCCCCCTAATCCCTCCCCCTCCCCTTCCTTATGGGTGTTCCCCTCCCCATCCTCCCCCCATTGTTGCCCTCCCCTCAACAATCACGTTCACTGGGGGTCCAGCCTTAGCAGGACCAAGGGCTTCCCCTTCCACTGGTGCTCTTACTAGGATATTAATTGCTATCTATGAGGTCAGAGTCCAGGGTCAGTCCATGTATAGTCTTTAGGTAGTGGCTTAGTCCCTGGAAGCTCTGGTTGGTTGGCATTGTTGTTCATATGGGGTCTCAAGCCCCTTCAAGCTCTTCCAGTTCTTTCTCTGATTCCTTCAACGGGGGTCCTATTCTCAGTTCAGTGGTTTGCTGCTGGCATTCGCCTCTGTATTTGCTGTATTCTGGCTGTGTCTCTCAGGAGCGATCTACATCCGGCTCCTGTCGGCCTGCCCTTCTTTGCTTCATCCATCTTGTCTAATTGGTTGGCTGTATATGTATGGGCCACCTGTGGGGCAGGCTCTGAATGGGTGTTCCTTCTGTGTCTGTTTTAATCTTTGCCTCTCTATTCCCTGCCAAGGGTATTCTTGTTCCCTTTTTAAAGAAGGAGTGAAACATTCACATTTTGATCATCCGTCTTGAGTTTCATTTGTTCTAGGCATCTAGGGTAATTCAAGCATTTGGGCTAATAGCCACTTATCAATGAGTGCATACCATGTGTGTTTTTCTGTGGTTGGGTTACCTCACTCAGGATGATATTTTCCAGTTTCAACCATTTGCCTACGAATTTCATAAAGTCATTGTTTTTGATAGCTGAGAAATATTCCATTGTGTAGATGTACCACATTTTCTGTATCCATTCCTCTGTTGAAGGGCATCTGGGTTCTTTCCAGCTTCTGGCTATTATAAATAAGGCTGTGATGAACATAGTGGAGCACGTGTCTTTTTTATATGTTGGGAGCATCTTTTGGGTATATCCCCAAGAGAGGTATAGCTGGATCCTCAGGCAGTTCAATGTCCAATTTTCTGAGGAACCTCCAGACTGATTTCCAGAATGGTTGTACCAGTCTGCAATCCCACCAACAATGGAGGAGTGTTCCTCTTTCTCCGCATCCTCGCCAGCATCTGCTGTCACCTGAGTTTTTGATCTTAGCCATTCTCACTGGTGTGAGGTGAAATCTCAGGGTTGTTTTGATTTGCATTTCCCTTATGACTAAAGATGTTGAACATTTCTTTAGGTGTTTCTCAGCCATTTGGCATTCCTCAGCTGTGAATTCTTTGTTTAGCTCTGAACCCCATTTTTTAATAGGGTTATTTGTCTCCCTGTGGTCTAACTTCTTGAGTTCTTTGTATATTTTGGATATAAGGCCTCTATCTGTTGTAGGATTGGTAAAGATCTTTTCCAAATCTGTTGGTTGACGTTTTGTCCTAACCACAGTGTCCTTTGCCTTACAGAAGCTTTGCAGTTTTATGAGATCCCATTTGTCGATTCTTGATCTTAGAGCATAAGCCATTGGTGTTTTGTTCAGGAAATTTTTTCCAGTGCCCATGTGTTCCAGATGCTTCCCTAGTTTTCCTTCTATTAGTCTGAGTGTATCTGGTTTGATGTGGAGATACTTGATCCACTTGGACTTAAGCTTTGTACAGGATGATAAGCATGGATCGATCTGCATTCTTCTACATGCTGACCTCCAGTTGAACCAGCACCATTTGCTGAAAATGCTATCTTTTTTCCATTGGATGGTTTTGGCTCCTTTGTCAAAAATCAAGTGACCATAGGTGTGTGGGTTCATTTCTGGGTCTTCAATTCTGTTCCATTGGTCTATCTGTCTGTCTCTGTACCAATACCATGCAGTTTTTATCACTGTTGCTCTGTAATACTGCTTGAGTTCAGGGATAGTGATTCCCCCTGAAGTCCTTTTATTGTTGAGGATAGTTTTAGCTATCCTGGGTTTTTTTGTTATTCCAGATGAATTTGCAAATTGTTCTGTCTAACTCTTTGAAGAATTGGATTGGTATTTTGATGGGGATTGCATTGAATCTGTAGATCGCTTTTGGTAAAATGGCCATTTTTACTATATTAATCCTGCCAATCCATGAGCATGGGAGATCTTTCCATCTTCTGAGGTCTTCTTCAATTTCTTTCTTCAGAGGCTTGAAGTTCTTATTGTACAGATCTTTTACTTGCTTGGTTAAAGTCACACCAAGGTACTTTATATTATTTGGGTCTATTATGAAGGGTGTCGTTTCCCTAATTTCTTTCTCGGCTTGTTTCTCTTTTGTGTAGAGGAAGGCTACTGATTTATTTGAGTTAATTTTATACCCAGCCACTTTGCTGAAGTTGTTTATCAGCTTTAGTAGTTCTCTGGTGGAACTTTTGGGATCACTTAAATATACTATCATATCATCTGCAAATAGTGATGTTTTGACTCCTTTTCCAATCTGTATCCCCTTGATCTCCTTTTGTTGTCTGATTGCTCTGGCTAGAACTTCAAGAACTATATTGAATAAGTAGGGAGAGAGTGGGCAGCCTTGTCTAGTCCCTGATTTTAGTGGGATTGCTTCAAGTTTCTCTCCATTTAGTTTAATGTTAGCAACTGGTTTGCTGTATATGGCTTTTACTATGTTTAGGTATGGGCCTTGAATTCCTATTCTTCCCAGGACTTTTATCATGAAGGGGTGTTGAATTTTGTCAAATGCTTTCTCAGCATCTAATGAAATGATCATGTGGTTTTGATCTTTCAGTTTGTTTATATAATGGATCACATTGATGGTTTTCCGTATATTAAACCATCCCTGCATGCCTGGGATGAAGCCTACTTGATCATGGTGGATGATTGTTTTGATGTGCTCTTGGATTCGGTTTGCCAGAATTTTATTGAGTATTTTTTGCGTCGATATTCATAAGGGAAATTGGTCTGAAGTTCTCTTTCTTTGTTGGGTCTTTGTGTGGTTTAGGTATAAGAGTAATTGTGGCTTCATAGAAGGAATTCGGGAGTGATCCATCTGTTTCAATTTTGTGGAATAGTTTGGATACTATTGGTATGAGGTCTTCTATGAAGGTCTGATAGAATTCTGCACTAAACCCGTCTGGACCTGGGCTCTTTTTGGTTGGGAGACCTTTAATGACTGCTTCTATTTCCTTAGGAGTTATGGGGTTGTTTAACTGGTTTATCTGTTCCTGATTTAACTTCGGTACCTGGTATCTGTCTAGGAAATTGTCCATTTCCTGAAGATTTTCAAGTTTTGTTGAATATAGGTTTTTATAGTAAGATCTGATGATTTTTTGAATTTCCTCTGAATCTGTAGTTATGTCTCCCTTTTCATTTCTGATTTTGTTAATTTTGACGCACTCTCTGTGTCCTCTCGTTAGTCTGGCTAAGGGCTTATCTATCTTGTTGATTTTCTCAAAGAACCAACTTTTGGTTCTGTTGATTCTTTCTATGGTCCTTTTTGTTTCTACTTGGCTGATTTCAGCTCTGAGTTTGATTATTTCCTGCCTTCTACTCCTCCTGGGTGTATTTGTTTCTTTTTGTTCTAGTCAGCTCCTCCTTTTATGTTGTTGTCTTTGGTTTGGTCCCTTGGTCACATCCCAGAGATTTCTGGTCACAGTCCTTTATTACACTTTTCTTTTTAAAGATTTATTTATTTTATGTATGTGAGTACACTGTCCTCAGACACACCAGAAGGGAGCACCGGATCCCATTACAGATGGCTGTGAGCCACCATGTGGTTGCTGGGAATCGAACTCAGGACCTCTGGAAGAGCAGTCAGGGCTCTTAACTGCTGAGCCATCTCTCCAGCTCTATACTTTTCTTTATTTGTGTTTAAAAACAATATTTTCTTGACTTTGTCTTCTTTTTTCTATTCTTTCTCCTGATTGATTAAAACTATTGATGATGGTTCCCTTGTGTAGTTATTTTGTTCATTGAGTTTTAAAAATATATATGTATTTATTTTTAATTAAAATACAGTGCATCATTAACCTCTCGCCTTTCCTCCCCTTCTGCTCCTTCCGTGTACCTCCTTTTTTGGTCCCTCTAACATTGTGGCCTTTTGCTTTGATTGTTATTATTACATATATGTATAAATGCATTTATATAAATACAGATATATGTGCACACACACACACACACACACACACACACACACACACACACATGCACACAACCTAACGAGCATGTTTAGTATTGCCTGTACAGACATGATTTTGGGAATGCCTACTTTGAATTGGTTAACCAGTTTGGGGGCTCTCCCTGGGGCTGACCTCTCAGTAGCCCAGAGTTGCCCATTGCGTTTTATTGAGGGTGGGGCCCCATGAGATTTCCTCACACCGTCTTAGCCTGTTGTTCGGTGTTGTCTTTGTTCATGTACTGTTTTGACAGCCATATTGTTGAGATATCATGGGTGTAGCTTCGCTGTCCTTTCTAGGAGACAGGCTCTCATAGCCAACTTCCTGGTCTCTCGGCTCTTACAATCTCCCTGTCCTTTGTTATGCCATGTTCTCTGAGCCTTAGTCGCAGGAGATGTAGAAGTGTCTATTGTGTTCACATTTCACCTTTCACTGTGGTCCAGTCATTATCCCTTCACTAAAATGTTCAACCTCTTCATAAAAAAGCTGAATTCTTTTTTCATTTTTTTATTTTTCTCCAGAGCCCACAATATTATGTAATGTATTATTTACTGTATTTATTTGTTTATTGTATAGTTTTCTGTCTTATTTACTTCTTAACTCTGGTGCCTATAATGGTACTTCATGGATAATAGACACTTAGTAAATGTTTTTAGAAAGACTATATGATAGTCAATCACCACACAGGTTGAAACTGGATGTGTAACTTCCATTGGAGCTAAGGGAGTCATTTCTGAGTGAGCTAGCCTAGTTACTTGAAAGAGAACATATGATCTGTGTGATTCCCTGGTACTAACATTTGCATGACTACACTCCATTGAGTTTCTGTTAGTTCAATGATCTTCAGCCACAGAAATGAGATCACAGCTTTCTAAAATTTACACATGGACCTCTTCCTTGCTCACTTTTGGGAACTCTCTTCTTCTTTTTCTTCTTTTTTTTTTTTTAAAAGATTTAATTTATTTATTATATGTATGTAGGTGAGTACACTGTAGCTGTTTTCAGACAGCAGAAGAGGGCATCAGATCCCATTACAGATGGTTGTGAGCCACCATGTGGTTGCTGGGAATTGAACTCAGGACCTCTGGAAGAGCAGTCAGTGCTCTTAACCACTGAGCCATCTCTCCAGCCTGGGAAATCTCTTCTTTGCCCTTTATTTTATTAAAATGGATTCAATTTGCAAATTGTGCTCGCAGCATTTGATTTCTCTTGCATTTCAGTGTCTGTGGCTGTGGTACTTTATTCTAGGTGGACAATGCCATCGCTTGAGACAATGTTTCTTAAGATAGGGTGCAGGTCAGAATCCTTGTGTACTCTAGATCGTTGAATGCAGACATGTCTGAAGGCAGAGATTTTTTCAGTCTCCACATTTGGCAAGCTCATCAGATAATTCTTAGGCAGTCAGCCTACCACACAGACACAGACAGCACCCCCATAATCTGTATTTATACCCTCAACTCTGACTTACTCGCCTGTGATCATTTTTCTTTCCTAGTCATCTGCAGTCACATTGATCTTTTCATACTCCCAAGACTGCAGACCCCATTGCCAACTACATTTCCCTGAATGTCAACACATACTTCCTGGTCTGATTAGGTTTTATTAGGCTTTATGTTACCTTTGGGCCTTGAGAGATGCCACTCTATAGCAGTGACTGTCCAACTGTTGGCATGATGGCAGAGTGTCCACTCATATATCCTTTTCTAGATAAATATACATGGCTTCTAAGAAATCAGACTCTGTTCATGAGACACCAAGCCTGCATTTCAAAGGGAATTCTTCTCGGAATAAGCTTTAATGAAATAGAAAGAATGATTACTGAATGATTACTGAGAAAACATTATGTCAGCCTCAGTCCTGGTAACTTAAACATGTTATCCGGGTGATTTGAACTTCTGAAATTTCCAATTCTATAGCATCAGATGTGGCAGATGAGCTTGGTGTGGTATCAGAAGAGAAGCAGAACCCCAGCATCTATTTCAGTATCTTCTCGATCATCTAAGCCTAGAACACTGGCTGTCCTGTCTTGCACTGACATCTTACAGGCAGTTCCTTCCCTGCCCTTCCTTTCTCACCACATTATAACAACAAGGCAGCAGACAACATCTCAGTGACCCACCTGGGTCAGATAGCCCATTGACTTCTTCCCCTACTAAAAGAAAAAAAAAATCCTAATTTTTCAGCAAATGCAAATGCCTTCTCTAATACATAGATTCTTTGTGAGGGTCCATGGATAGAACACCACTATCAAAATCAAGATATATGAGTCTCACATCTGCCCAGTAAGGCCATTTGGAGGTCAAATTTTTCACTACACAGGATTCTGATTGTGGGAGAACACCTCCTGAAGTCTAGTACTAATGCAAAATTACTCAGTTTGCTCTAAGAAAAAACACATCAAGGTGAGAAGTGATAAGAGCCCTTCTTCACCTTTTGCAGTACCTTGACATAACCTAAAGCCATTTTTTTTGTCACTGATTGTGGGAGGTTATACATCTTGGTGACACTGGAAGTCTCTGGTTGAGCTGCTCCTGCTATGCTGGAGAACTCGAGGTCTTGCGTCTTTATGCTAAACAGCAGCTTCTAAGAGTCCTTGCGGCTCTATTAGCTGAGCTGCCCACGTTACCTGTTCATAGGTTGCTTTTACTTGGTGTCCAAGACGACCACTGGCCAGGGAGTACACTGGCAAATTTGGTTGACATTTGGAATTCTCTAACAAGGTTATAAATAGTCTGCTCTTCTTACAGGCTCTCTATTTTCTTTGCAGCCCAGATTTACATGAATTAAATCATTACACATAATTCAAATTATAAATAACTTTAATCATTATTTAGATTTCTAGGTACTTATTTCTCACGGTGAGGTATAAGATAGGCTACGTTCTAGAATAGTAATGAAGCAGCAAAACCATAGTGGTTTCTCCTAACAAGTATTTTCTGCCCTTTTTGTAGCCCCGTTGTCTGTTGATTCTTATCCAGATCTTCTCATCCAGGGCCCACGCAGTTGGACTATCCACCTCCGGTATACAACTGATAGCCACAGAGGAGAAGGCTTTGGAAGATGTGCCCTGGTTCTTAAAAAGGCCTCCCAAACTGGCATGTTGCCTCCCCCCATTTTATATTACCTGGAGGAAGACACTTGACCTCAACTAATTCTCAGTGGCCAGGAAAGTATAATTTGATTAATTCTACTGGCAAGTGGGAGGATCCAGGACTATTTGCTGAGAAATACTTATATTAAGAGCTTAAGACATGGCTAGCCTACAAGGGGTCCTATGTCAATTTAAACATTGGAGATATTTTTTTTGAGTTAGAAATAAATAGTAAAACCTCATTCAATATACACACTTGTTCTTTATTGCCTCTAAGTGCGTGGTCCCCGAGAATAAGTATTTTGTTAAATGATTACATCAATTTCATGTACCTAGAAGCTTTAAATCAGACAGACTCAACTCCTTGCTATGTTTATTGTATGCATTTATTATTTTCTATAGGTGAAAATTAGAAATTTGGGGGATTTTAACAATCCCCCAAAACTTGCAGTAGCCAGAGAATCGTAGCTAATTTTTACTGAGAGTTCTCCTGGGATACAAAACCAACATTTATGGTTAAAACCAACATAATGGCCAGTTAATTGTCTCTCAACATACTATTCTCCTTCTTCACACATGCCTAATCTAGACTGCACACACTCGGTATTTAACTGAAATAAGGCATGTGGGCCTCCAAACTGAGCACCATCCAATGCAGGCAAACGTGGTGACCTCAGAAGACGCATTGATGACCTCAGAGCCATAAGACAGAAGGAGCCTGGGTCTCTTAATTCTTGCTTGGAGGAAAGCCACCTGTCAATCAAAAGCAACTGTTTGGAATTTTACTTAGACAAAATTTTTCTAACATGTTTGATCCATTTCCCCATTTCCTGGTTTGATCACGACAGCAGTCAGCATTTCCTTAACGGGTGTCTTTAGTCTTGGACAAGGACTTGCTTAGCTGCTGAGGAAGCTCGTTGAAGAGATCATTTTTGTCTGTAGATCTGGTAGAAGGTTTTCCACGAACAGCACAGTAGGGACTGGAGAGGAGAAGAACGGGAGGAGGTCTCACTTAGGGATGACTGCTCAGCCCCATTTCTTAGAGAGAGGTGAAATAATGAGATTCTCCTCAGTTTGTGTCAATACCGAGCTTTAGAGAGCTGTAAGCTTAGTTTCTGTGAGCTGAGGGTGTAGTGAAGGCCGACCACGGCTGCACTCCGTGTGCGTGAGGAGCCTACTGCGTGCTGCAAATCCCGACAATACTACCTGTGGGTTTTACCCAAAAGACTGTGTTAGGTCGTATGAAAATTGTCAGGCAGTGGGACATCTAACTCCTCAAAGCACGGTGTGACTAACAGGCAGTGTCCACAACACCATAAAGCTAGGAGGAACAGGGGAGGTGCAAAGAGATCAGGGACAGGAACAGCAAACACACGTGGAAAGCTCACTTTCAGTTCTAACATGGCCAACTTCGTGTGTTACTTTGAAGAAGCCCCCAGTTTCCAACTTCCTTTTATTATTCCGTTCCTTCTAGATTTACTTCAGATGTCACATCCTCCTTGGAGTCACTCCTAACCCCATAGATAGGTATGTTGGTAATGGATCCTCTGTCTTAACATTCCCACACAGAAGCACTGTACTTTGGTCTACAGCTGTGTCTCCCTGCCTGAGCTGGCTATATTCTAAGGATGCATTCGCCATGTCATCTTCATAGCTGACCCTCTGGCAAAGTGGTTCTTAACCTTCCTGATGCTGTAACCCATTAATACAGTTCCTCATGCTACGGTGATCCCCCCCCCCAACCATAAAAACTATTTCATTGTTACTTCATAACTGTAATTTTGCTACTGTTATGAATTGTAATGTGAATATCTATATGCAGGATATCTGATATGGGACCCCTGTGAAAGGGTCGGTCGACTCCCAAAGGAGTTGCAACTTGTTGGTTGAGAAACACTGCCCTAACATCATTAGTCTGGGGTCTAGAATGCCAAAAGCATGGTGAATACACTGGTAGTCAGTTTGACTGAGATGTTTGTGTCCTACCTTAGGAAAAAGAAATCAGGTAGGATCTGAGCTTAGACTTCAGGGGAGGGAGAAAAAGGAAGTGCTCAAATAGAGAGCACCACATGTGTAGGGCCCTGTACTGGTTCTAGTACGTTCTATACAGCTTAGCTGAGCAGGCTAAAAATCTGTAGACTACTGGGTTGCCAAGGCCTCACCACAAACACACTCTGAGAGGCCCAGAGACGCAGGGTTCCAGACTGTTGCCCCAAGGCATCCTGTTACCTCAGGAGCTGTCTGGCCGTTGTCCTGCTGGTGGCTGTCATCAGCTAGGACAGTGTCCAGAGGACGAAACAAATAAATAAAGCTCTACTACTGTCAGCTCTATTAGAAACACAGGAAATAAATTAATGTTTGCCAAATGGGAAATGAAAAAATCAATAGGGAAAGAAATATTATTTTTAATCTTCTGAGAAGGCTTTTATAAACAACAGAAAGGGGAAAAAATAAAAACCATGAAAAAAAAAGCTGCATCCTTCTTTTAACCTTATTTATTATCAGACACTCTTCGTCATTTGAACTGCATGATAATTTAAAATTTCATTTTAATTTTAATGAGTCATATAATTCAACCTAGCCTTTCACAGTATTTTTTTCCCTGAAAAAGAAAAAATTAAAAAACAACTCTAAAGGAAACAAAAGCAGGGCTTGGGAGAGGAGGGTAAGAGGTCCTGAGAGTGGTCATTTACTTACTGAGTTTAAAAGTCTGTGCAAAAATACGCAACCTTGAAAATAACGAACGGGAACAACGCTAATGCCCCTTAGTGGCCGTGACTAGGCTCCTCCTCACTCTGCGTCCGTCTGTGTTCGCATTTGGATTCAGATTGTTTTAGCCCTTTTGGTTGTTTTGGAAGCTCATGTCTTCCCTTGTTTTTTCTATAGTTGCTGCACTGAGAGGCAAATTCTCCCTGAGAGAATCTTCAATCTTATCTAAGAGAGCTGTTGAATTTAAGAAAACTACTCATATCAGTTGCCAATATTTATTGAGCATGTACTTAGCACCAGACATTGAAATAAGGCTACAGATGCCTTTTGTTGTTTACCTGTCACCTCCCCGTGAGAAAGAGAATATTAGTGCTCACAGTTTATAGAGATGAAAACCCAAGTTTGAGAGGTTAAGAGACCCTTTCACCCAGCATCAGGTAGGCTAGTGTCTTGGTTAGGGTTTTACTGTGAACAGACATTATGATCAAGGCAACTCTTATAAGGACAATATTTAATTGGGGCTGGCTTACAGGTTCAGAGGTTCAGTCCATTATCATCAAGGGGGAAACATGGCAGCATCCAGACAGGCATGGAGCTGGAGGAGCTGAGAGCTCTACATCTTCCTTTGAAGGCAAACAGAAGACTGGCTTCCAGGAAACTAGGATGAGGGTCTTAAAACCCCCACACAATGACATACCTATTCCAAGAAGCCTTCACTTCCTCCTAGTATCACTCTTTGGGCCAAGCAAATACAAACCATCATAGCCAGGAATCGAAGAGGTAGCCCATGACCAAAAGATACCCAGCTCTGTGCATTTAGCCTCATGAAGGGGACTGATTCACAGGAAGGGCAGGGAGAGCTTGGCTTTCATTCTTCCACGCCTCACACGTATCCATGTGTGAGATCGTTTTGTATTCCACCTCTTGCTCAGCTGGTTTTCCAGCAAGAGCTTATCAGAAAGGAAGCTTGCCCAGTGCGGGCTCTGACTGTGGAGTGTGATCCTGAGCGTGTAACATCACTTTCCCACGCATCCCCCATTTGGGGCTCACTCTCTGGACCTGCGCTCTTGTCTTTCCTTACTGATAGATGTGGGTGAATTTGGGTTAGTTGGCTGCCTGGGAAACAGACTATGTGCTTGAATTGGTCATGTGACCACATGGTAAAATTCCTTCATTTATTTGTCCATGCCCTGTGTTAGATCGAATAGTTCTTATGCCACCTAATAGACAAAACACCCAAGTTTAGGACAACAAAGTTTGTCTCTGTGACCTAAGTCCAGTGCTTAGGGGTTCTACTTTGATTTCATCCTGATGTGTGCCTTTCTGACAATCCCAGCAGCGGGAGGGACACTGGTAAATCACATGCTATCTCATAACGGTCCCATCTAGAGGTGCTTCACATCACTGAGGAAGCTCATTCACTGATGAAAGCAAGTCACATAACTAATTGTACTTGGGACTGCGTGGACCTGAATGCCTGTGAGAAACCCTGTTGATGGCCAGGCACCATTCCCAGTTCTTCAAATACCATATAAAATCCTCAGCCTACCAAGTCAGGTACACAGGAACCCATGAAGGCCGGGATGCATAGCGAGTGATGGAACTGATGGTAGACGATGTTTTTTGTCACTGAGATAACGGGGTCAGGGACTAATTAATGAAGAAATGAACCACAGAAAATTCCAATGGAAGACCATCTCAGGAGCAAGGAGTAAGTACAAACTCTCCTGGTGGGAAGGGGTGTCACATATCAGAATGGCCAAGAAGCCAAGGGGCTGGTGTGTCAGGAGGAAG
The DNA here is from genome assembly GCF_021556685.1 of Rattus norvegicus. Taxonomy (NCBI): domain Eukaryota; kingdom Metazoa; phylum Chordata; class Mammalia; order Rodentia; family Muridae; genus Rattus; species Rattus norvegicus. The sequence goes on along the minus strand of NC_141541.1, from coordinate 108,455,804 downwards.
GGAGGAGACTGGTAACGGGCAGGGAGGAGCCAGATTGTGGTAGCTCTGTAGGTCGTGGACTGTGCTATTAACCCAGCTGTGTTCAAGGCCCCTGGGGAGCTTCAAACACAGGGCAGGTATGATTTAATGTATGCTTTGGAAAAGATCTCCTGGCTGTCCTGAGAGGAAACCATTAAGGGCCAGGATGTTAACAGACTCCTTAGAATTACTGTGTCCATCTTAGGACCTCTCCTTTCCCTCAGTGAGCAGAGACAAAGGTAAAGATTGCCACCTTTCTGTCCTCTGATGCCATTCCTTCCCCAGCCACTATGCAGTGAGCCCTGGCATAACGGGTCCTTCTCAAGCTGTGTACCTCCCTCTACCCAGCAATGGCTTGGAAGGGAAGATGGATATTGTCCCCTGGAGTTTCCTCCTTTTTTTTATTGGATATTTTTAAATTTACATTTCAAATGTTATTTCCTTTCCCAGTTTCCTGCACATAAGCCCCCTATCCCATCCTCCTCCCCTTTTTCTATGAGGGTGTTCCCCTCCCCAACTACCCCCCTTCCTGCCTCCCTGACATTTCCCTACACTGGGGGGGGGGGTCCAGCCTTGGCAGGATCAAGGGCTTCTCCTCCCTTTGGTGCCCAACAAGGGCATCCTCTGCTACATATGCAGCTGGAGCCATGGGTCTGGGTAGTGGTTTAGTCCCTGGGAGCCTTGGTTGGTTGGCATTGTTGTTCTCATGAGGTTGCAAGCCCCTTCAGCTCCTTCAATCCTTTCTCAAATTCCTCCAATGGGGATCCCATTCTCTGTTCAATGGTTTGCTGCTAGCATTCGCCTTGGAGCTCTCCTCCTAATTCAGGAATGTGGAGTACAGCATGAAAGAGGAGCAAAAGCCAGTTGAGGCTGTGTGTGTCAGCAAAGAACCATTCTGTATTTGATCACCGTGTTTCTCTATAACCATGATTGAAAAAAATAAATCCTTTGCTTTTGAAAAAAATAAAAGAAGAAAAACCATTATAAAAAAAGGTCCTGGACATTAATTTGCTTAATGCTGCCCTGACACAGATGACGTGTTTCTCCTGACATGTTGGCACTGGAGTTGGCAGAAGGCACCTCATGTGTCTGTGTCAGGCTTCATCGGCAGCCGCGTTTGTCAGGAGTTCCTCAAGTGACAACCACAAAACAGCAGACTGTCTCCCTGGAATCACCTGTTGTAGCTGAGCCTTTCGTGTGTCTATCTGTCATCTGTGGCCGGTATGTTTCAGCTCAAATGAGACCAGAACAGTCTGCACAGAAGCAGATAGCCAAATTACTTCCCAGACCAGCCTTCCAGGATGAACTCAGACTCTGAGCTGAGGTTTCGTGTGATGGGTTTTCTCAGGCTGCGTGTTTCCTTTCCCTAGTCATTCCAAGTGTCACTCTCTCAGCCCAGGCAGGCTCAAGAGAGGGCCCTAATTCAGGTACTGAAAATGACTTCAGCCAGGATTCATTTCGGCTATTTCTGAATCTCTGGAGTTCAAGGTTGTCTGGGGAGACGTGTGTTTGTGTGTGTGTGTGTGTGTGTGTGTGTGTGTGTGTGTGTGTGTGTATACCTCCTTAACATCTGTCCAAAACATTGTTTGGATAATATCTGAATTATTATGGAAATGGTACCAGGGAATGCGAAACAAACAGAAACTAAGAAAGACAGACAACGCGCAGGCCTGCCCCTGTGAGACCACATAGTGAACACAGCACCTCTTTCATTTTATCTTCTGAGTAAGTCACATTTTCCTGCTTTACAAATGAGAATAGTGTATCCACGAATCTCAGGCCATAGCTAATTTTGCCTTGTTTTCATTTTGGAATAGTTTTAGGTTGGTACAAGTATTACAAAGAGAGTACAGTGTTTCCAGTATATCCCAACCTATTACTTCTCGCCATCTACATGTTACTGAACCTTACTAAATCTGTCAAAATGAAGTAAGGAACTGGTCTGGTCTTCTGACTAAGGGCTTTGTTCATCAGCCACCATCTTCACTTACATCCTCCTGCTGGTTTCAAAACCTAGACTAGAGTTAAGTTGTGTTCAGTTTATGTGTCCTCTGTGTTTCTTTAGCTTTCTCTGCTGCATGGTTTTGTTTAGTTGGTTTTTTTGTTGTTGTTTGTTTTTTGTTTTGGTTGGTTGGTTGGTGTTTTGTTTTATATTTTTTGTATTAAAATAGAGTTAAGGTTTTGGGGAGACTCTTTCTTAGGGACATCAGGACGTCAACACTCACCTCTGGGTTGTTGTGGCTGTTACCTTCCCTGGGTAGTTACTATGAATTCATTGTTATTTTTTTCCTGTCTATATTCTATGGATCCATCCAGGCTGAGTCCTGAAGAGTGACATAGAGTTCTGGCTTGTAGAGAAGGACCTGTTTGTATGTCCTTCAGACTGGGAATCCTTCAGAGAGGAAAGCCTGGCTTTTGTTTTATTTACCCTTTCCATGCTTTGTATTAACAGAGACTTTTGGAGATTAATTTATTTGGGAGACTATAACCTAATAGCAATATTGTAAATGTTGTTACTCAGAGTGTTACGGCTTTGGCCATGGGAGCTCCTTCTGCTTCCATGGTTCGTTGACATGACCCCATCCTTTTGGGGTTTTGTTTCTTTGTTTGTTTGTTTTCATTTTCTCTTGATTGTTTTCTTTCTGAGTTAATGAGACTCTCTGCACACATTTTTCAATGCCTTTCCCTCAGCTAAAATGTCGTTTACTTCCCTTAGGTGTCTCGGTTCATTTTCTTAGAGACTCATATTTGGAAGCCAAATTCTGGGCAGTGGGCAAGCTTGTGGCTGGCCAGGTACCACCGCCTCTAGGCCTATTTGGTGAACAGAGCTAGATTCCCTCCCTCTTGCTCTATCTCCTCCAAATCAGGAGTTCAATTTATATCCTTGACTTCGATCTAACACTACAGGATTTATTAACAGTCTTTCTCCTTTGCTTCTCTGTAATTCCTTTCTCTGGCAGTGAAAGACAACGGCTCCCATTGCTTTATTTATTTTATTCGGTTCTCTCTTCCTCTCTCACACAGCTTCAGGATTGCTAATCCACATAACATTTATATTAAAAATATATTTACCATCCAGAGCACAGTGTATGTGCAGAATTCTTTTTGTCTTCGTCTTAAGATGTCGCTAAGACCTTCTTCCCAGAGTATCTCCTTTTGCTCCCATCCTGCTCAGCACAGCTCTGCTGTGTGATGGGACACTGAGTCCCATTTGTCTGTCTGCATTCTGTGCTAGGATTTTGCAACATTCTGGTTTTGTGCTTTTAAAATGGGCACGCAATGAGCTTCCTGCTTAATGGTCAGCAGACTATACAGAGTTGAGATGTCTCCTCTTGTCTTCTGAAGTTAGCAGAAACAATGGCTCAACCGTTTCCCATCCCTGCAATTTTCATAAATAAATGAAGATGGTTTTATCCTGGTGACTTTATCATGCAGGTGGCTTCTTGTTACATGGACGTAAAAAAATAGAATCAAAAGTGACAAAGTAGATTGGACACAGGAGGATGCGTGTCCAAGAAGGTTCAAGTTGTGGTTGAGGCAGGAGACTGGTTTTACTCATGGTCTCTGGGCTGCAGGATCACCCAGCTTGCTTTGCCATTAGTCACTTCTGATCGGCACGCCATTTCTCCTTGATGATTTTCAGTACTAAGACAATTCTTTGCCTACAGATGTGATGCTGCTTCCTGCTAATCACAAAGAGAGGCTCTCTTGAATCTATCCTCTTTCCGATGAAAGGGACTTTTTCCACAGTGGCAATTGGTCCAGCCCACAAGTGCATCCAGAGACCTTGGTGCTGAAGAAAGGAAGCCATTGAAGAGCCTCCATGAATGCTGGGCTTGTGACCTTTCTCCTTGTTAGTGTTTTTCTAATCAATAGTTGAAGATGCTTCCTATTCCAGTCAGCGCTTGTTTTCCTGGAATGACATAAGCCCTTGACGTAATGTCAGGATAAATGCTCAGCTCAATGCAGAGCTGAGAGTGTGTGGTCTTCATCCTGACAGGGACGGGAAGGCCTAGACTGTCTCTCCTGCTTGTTACTGAGCATGTACACTGCAGGAGAGGGGGAAGCTGACTGCGCCCAGCGCTGCCGTGAACATAATAAGATGGTTTATGTCAAGCGGGGAGGCACATTTATTACATATGTCTCTTGCTCCAAGCTGCAGATGAGAGAAATCCTCTAATCTCACTCCGTTTTAATCCCGGATTAAGGCAGATCTGTTAATAAAACACTAGTAAAATCAAGAACAGTTTGCAATTATCTCCCACTTCTATTACTTACATTATATGACTTCAAATATAGACACACACAGAGTCAAGTATGTCTTAAATTCTCTGCACCCTTAAAGAAAAATTTCAGTAAAATTAAGAGTTCTAACATAAGGGAAGTGCTAGACAATTTACGGAAGGGAGGGGGAAACAGATGAGCATGTCTGCCTTGCATATTAATATTTTCAATTTCTTTGCAAACCACTTAACTTAAAACCATGTCAGCAGACAGTGCATACAGGAGGGAAACCTGGGAGCATGGAGATAAACAGTGCACAGGCTCACACACACACACCCCCATCCCAACACATGCCTTCAGGAAAGGACATGCTAACGGTATAGACAATTATTTCCTGGGCAAGCCAGGGAGAATCAGCTATCCTTGCTCATGGACTCCACATGCAGAACCCACTCAGGAAGAGTGTCACAGGTCTGGTCAACTTGAAATTTGGAAGTGGCTAGTTATGGGCAGACTGCTGAGCCTGGTTTTATAAACAGTGTGGCTCCAGAAAATGCCTTACATGGAATTTTCTAGAATCTGGGTTGGTTATCTAGAATCTGAGACATAGTGCTCAGGAGACAGGGCAGCTCTACTCCCCTGAGTAAGCTCCATTCTCCTTGTCTGTCACCTGGCTAACAATCTATTCTGGTGAATTTTATGGTCAATTTGCCACAGGTTACAATCACCTGAGTAGGAAGTCTCACCTGAAAATTTGTCAGGATTGCTTTAGCCGATGTGAGAAGACCCATCCCACATTGCGGGCAGCACCTCCAAGTAGCAGCAGAGAATTTCAAAGGAGGCATTTCAGAAGGAAGTTTCTTTCAGCCTTTGACTCATTTGACCTTCCCTCTAGCCAGCCAGTCCCAATGCTATTGAGCCATTTGGTGACAGACAGCAGAACCATCATGGCTAAGCTTTCATCGTGCAATTAGGAAGCAGTGGCTCCCCGGGAACCTTCTGGTACTCTTTTGAGCAACAGGCTCAGACTACTGAGACACTGAACCTTGTGGACGGAGTGACTACCAGTCAGTGAGAACTATTCTGGAACTACTAAGACTGTGAACACCGCCAGTCTCAAGGACCGAGGACCAGGTTCTCTTCCGCCCCGGTGTGATGTGGATCTCATTATGATTTTAAAGGTGCATTTAATAACTTTTGATGTTTATCCCTCCATTTAGTTCTGTTCCTCTAGAGAGCCTGAGTCAAACACAACCTGTGTGGATTTATGTAGGCAGCCGGATGAGTGGGTGCGGACAACAGCGGAGCTCACTCTGGAGGTTGGAGACTGGTCATCAACTTTATGCAGAGCAGCATAACTTATTAATAATTAATATCTCAGATTTAGCTCGATGCCATGAAACTTTGTGGATGCTAATTTATTGAAATTGTGCCTGTGGAGCACACAAATGCCTTTGATGTAATTGCAGAGAATCAGTAAGACGCTCACTGAACTAAATTGTAAGCAATTTAGAAAGGAGACCAAAAAAGTATTATTAGGTGGTGAGGAAGGACAGGATGCAGGCAAGAGACAAATGAGTCATGAAAGAGGATTTAAAAGCTTGTGTTACTCTAGCAACCTCGGGTAGCATCACAAACCTTCCCAGACAGCTGCAAGGAAATGGAACACAGTGAGGTATGTAGAGAGGGCAGCATTTCTCCCTCCCTTGAATGGGAGGGAGCAGGATGATGCCTACCTATGAGGAAAACCATGTTTACAGAGGCAGAAACCAGGGGGCCTCCAGCCCCTTGAATATGGAGGATGGCTGTGATGGTTTGTATATGCTCCATCCAGGGAGGGGCACTATTAGAAGGCGTGGCCTTGTTGGAGTAGGTGTGGCCTCTTTGGAGTAGGTGTGGCCTTGTTGGAGTAGGTGTGGCCTTGTTGGAGTAGGTGTGGCCTTGTTGGAGTAGGTGTGTCACTGTGGGTGTGGGCTTTAAGACTCTTATCCTAGCTGCCTGGAAGCCAGTATTCTGCTAGCAGCCTTCAGATGAAGATGTAGAACTCTCAGCTCCTCCTGCACCATGCCTGCCTGGATGCTGCCATGCTCCTGCCTTAATGATAACGGACAGAACCTCTGACCTGTAAGGCAGCCCCAAATAAATGCTGTCCCTTATAAGACTTGCCTTGGTCATGGTGTCTGTTCACAGCAGTAAAACCCTAACTAAGACAGTGACACAAGCAGGAAGTTTCATTACTGTTGAGCTTCCTTGGCCCCTTCGGTAAGCAGGTAGGACTGACCATCTGAGACAGAGCCCACAAGACGCAGTCTAGGGCAAGAAACAGAGTTTGCTTTTAGAAATCCTGACGGTTGGTGTTCCGAGTTTGGATGTCACGACTTTTTAAGATTCCGCCTTGTCCATTTGTGAAGCATGGGGCTATTATTTGAAGAGATTTGTTGAGTGCTTTTAGAAACAAATATTCTGCCTCATCAAAATACTCAGTTGATTGCATTAAACAAGATTATATATGTGAAAGGACTTTCTAAACAGAATTCAGAAAACCATTTTATAAATAGCCATTGGCTATGTACGTGGGAGATTTTTCTTTCAACGAACCAAAGGTAAAGCAAACTGAATTGAATGTGACGAGAACAGACACAGAGATTAGGAAGAGTTTTGATCTTGCTCCAGCTCTCAGCCAACTTCCTCTCTCTACTGTATCTGCCTCCATTTTGTGGGGAGGCTTTCTCTCATGAAGTCAACTTGATGGCAACTGAAAGCTTCCCAGACTCCAGTCCAAGAAAATCTTTTTCTCCTATGTTGTGAAAAAAAAATGTGTGAATCTGATTGGGTAGGCTTATGTCCTGTCCCTGCTGTGAAGCAGTCATTAAGGTAGCTGGGGAAATAACCATCCATCTATATGCTTAAGGCTAATGTAGAGTCCACTCAGGTTCACTGGCCTGGGAAATGAGGAGGAAGATCCCTGGCCTGTGCCATGAGCAGATCCTGGAAAGGCAAACATTAGAAGTGTGGACATATTGACCAGAGAGGACTAGGTCTTGGTGTAGGGTGGTGGCTAGAGAAGGCATTGTCTACCCTTCTGTTGGATGTGTGTTGACTTAGGTTGGCAGCTTACATAGCTGTGAAGAATTAGGCTACTTTTAGGAACCTGGCTGGGGTGAAAACTCAGAGACAGTCTGTAACACGTCAGAGGCCTTATTTGGTCATGAAAGTCGGCATTTAGAAGGTAGCAGTGTCTAGAAAGAATTTAATTAATTTAATTAATTAAAAATTAATTTTCTCATAGATTGTTAAATTGAGAGGTTTCCTGGTTTCGTGCGCAGAGGAGAATCTGAGAATTGATTATCTTCCAGAGCCTCCCTACAGGGGACAGAGACAATTTGTCCATTTCCGGTAGGAACCGCTACCCAATTCTGCAGCCTTTACCCTCCAGTTCCATCCTCCTGTTCCTTCAGGTCAAGGCTGTGAGGACAGGCAGGGTGGGCTTCAAGAGGTACATTCGTGGTCAGTACTTTCTCTTTGGCCTGGTTGAACATAAATAGACTTTTTTTACACGTGCACACAAAGTACTCCGATTGCCTCCACGCACCCACAAGTGGATTTGCACGTGTGTGCGGATACATACGCACATGGTCACATCCCTCGAAAAGCAATTTCCCCCGGAGCATTAAGAAAGTTCCCTTCTCCACTTAAATGCGTTTCCAAATAGTCTTATTTTATTTTATTTTTTTTATTTATTTCTCTGCCATATCCTTTTCAATCTGGAAAGTGACTTGGCCTCTTTTCCCTCATCTATTTTCTGCCTTTCTGCTATTCAGTTTAGGCATGAAACACAGAACTAGATTGAAAGCATTCAATGGCTATTCAATCGGAGAAGAAAAGAGCCCCTTGGAGCTTTATTAGATATGAAGATCCACAATAAAAATCAATTTCTGCCTCTTTATGCAGTTTAAATGACAAAGCACCCACCCATTCTGCAGCCATTGTGCCCGGGAAATGTAATTCAGTCCCTGAGCTGGGCCCAGAGCACCGCGGACTCCCTGACCTGCACTGACAGATTCCAATATGATACAGACCTTCGGAGATAATGACAGCCACTTCATCTCACTGCAAGAAAAAAGTTATCTGATATCTTTGAGGGTTAAAAGGCTATGTGGGCAGCATTTTCAATAACCCACTAAATCAGCATCTTAAAAAATACCTCAGCTTTGTCCCTTTAAAAAAAATTTGCCCCTTACTCCTAACTCCATTTCCGAGCCCCAGCTGATACTGTTACAAGTGTCTCTTGCCAAACCTATAGAGTTTTCTTCTGCATAGAAGGGAACCCTCCTCCAGAATTAGTCCAAAGGGAAACAAGACAGGGGAAATAGCTTCTGACTCTGGTCATCTTGAGGTCTCCAGGTCTTCAGGGAATGATTATTGGGAAAAAGAAAACATTACAAAGCCAGAACTGACCCCCAACTTATCCTAAACTGATTTAAGACACGACCATAAAAAGTTTCGTGCAATAGAAACACAACTCTGTAATCGGAAGCGCATGCCTGAGGAGATTGTGTGATGCAGTTGTTGTCAACAGAACTCTTGGAAGCACCACAGCTGGCCCTTAATGGTTGCCAGTGAGACTAATCAGATAGATGGGGGAAAGCTAAGGTGTGAGGTATGCCCTGACCGCTTTCATGCTGAGCGGTCAATGTGCAAATGACTGGAGCTGGGTGCATGCCTAATGGTTCTGTCTCGAGCAACATTTATGGACATTTATGTGAACTTTGTTTTCTTATTATATCTAGGGAGGTGGAAGAGAATAGAGGTAGGGGAGAGTTGAGGGAGTCTCTGGTCTCTTGGAAGGAGTAGGGGGGATAAAAGAGCTTCAGGAGGGCAGGATGAGAGCCCCTGGGAAAGTGCAGAACTGCCTGTGGCTGGGTCACGTTAATCATGCACTCCAGGGATGGCAAAGGAAGTGACGATGGTCAGAGCAGGGTCTGGACTCACAGAACCCTGTGTGAGTTTAGGGCTCCTTGGCTATCTTGACCTTTATAACTTATGAAGAATAAAGTCTTTGCCAAATGCCTCCCTACTTCATGGTCCTCCTTCATGGTCTTTTCATTGCCCAATCAATCTATGGTTTGATCTCCAAATCTACAAAGTTAGCTTCTTTCCCTACACGTTATCTTTAAGTTACATTAAGAAAAAAGTTTAAGTGCTTCGCAACCAAATATGCTAATATAATCTTTTTACTTTAAACTAAGGTAGAGGATCTTGATTTCCACCCGTATCTGAGAAATGTGTCAGGGCTGTTCAACTGGTCATGGTGAACCCAAGTTCCACATGTGTGCTGACATCACCCTCCTGTCAGTGACTGTCCAAACCAGAGCCATCCTAAACAACTACAAGGCACCTTGAAGGAATTTTCTTCATGTCCCACTGAAAAGTTATATAAAGAAATTGTGGCAAAATCAGTTTTAAAATATCTTATGTGACTCAAAATATATGAACTGTTATTCTGGTATTCAGTCAATATTTAAAATTATTAATGAATTATTTTACATAATTTTTATATTAGTCTTGAGAATCCCGTGTGTTTCACAGTTCAATTAAAACTACCCGTATTTTGAATGTCCAGTCAACACGTGCCTATAGTTGGGATGGGGAGGCCACAGGAGCTGGTAAAATGCTTGCCCCATGGGCAGAAGGGCTGAGGTTCAAAGCACTAGCATCTAACTAAATGTTGGCTAGGCATGGCAGATGGATCAAAAACTCAGTTCTTTGAAAATGCCAGACGGGAACAAGATGTCCCCAGAGCAAGCTGAAACAAGCCAAATTGGTGACCCCTGGGTTCAGGGAGAACCATGCCTCAGTAGATTATAGAGAGTGATTGAGGAAGACACCCAACATTAACTTATGGTCTACACATGCGTGTACACACTCACTCACACAAATACACACATGCACTTTCACACATGTGAACACACATATATACATGCCACATGAATTCAATGCTAAATAAACAAATGAGGCAAGGCCCGTCTAAGGCTCTCGTTGAGAGGAATGAGAAGGTATTCTGTGGGTAGCACCAAAGAGTTCTTTGACTAGTCATGTCTGCGACGGGAAAGTTTTGGGTGCCCACTGTGCTCAACTTGTTAACCAGTTAGGCCAGACCCAGAACTCGCTCTGCCATTTTACCTTTATTTCAAATCTTGGTGCTTTTGCTGTGGCTTCAAGAGAAAGATAAGCAATATTTGCGGGGGCGGAAGAGAGTTAAAGATTTGGGGTATTACTAAAGGTTCTCCTCAACAGATCTAACTTTTGACCCCAAAGGAAAGTTTCTGTATGGCACAGGAGTCCTTCTTTGGTATTGAAGTCTCCACATTTCTCCCCTGGGGCCAGTCTTGTCCTGGTTACTTTATTGTAAAGAAAACCAGCAAGCGTCAACTCATTTAACAGCAGGGCACTCGGCAGCACAGATGAAAAATGCCAACCGCCTTTGGGTGCATTCTTATCCCTGACAGAGGGCAAGTCTGGGTGAGTTTCTCCAGGAGCCATCCACCTCTCTTTTGAGGTAGTATCTGTCTTTTAGGAAGTGAGCTAAGCTGACTGGCAGTGAGGTCACCTTCCCAGGTCTGGGTTTGCCAGTCAGCTTCCCTTCGCTGGGTTCCAGAGATTGACTCAGGTGTGCTTGCCTGAGAAGCACTTTTATTAAGTGAATTCTCACCCCAGCATCCCAGGCTGGCCTTGACTTCACTATGCAGGCAGCAGAACCTTGACTAGCAACAGTCCTCTTACGTCCGTTTCTAAGTGCTTGGCTTTCAGAGTCTAGATACGCTTTTAGAATTCACAATTTTAAACCCTGTGGAAAACCCTGTGACTGGAGGAGCCGGTCCTGGATTAAGACTGAGGAGAAGACATGGCTAAACCCTGGAAATCTCATCTGAGGCCAGCAGGAGTAGGACTTTTCCCTCTCTGTTCCAGTGCACATAGCCTTACAACCTCCACCTCCACTACCCTTGAGGTAGTCATGTAGTCTGCTGGCCAGATTACAGGTTAAACGTCCTCTCTCCTTATCTGGACATGTCCAGCAAACACCTGGAACCCATCTTTGTGCAAATGAAGCGTTCCCAGGACCCCAGCACCAGCCATCAACCTGAAAACACCCCAAACACCCCTACCCACTTCCCACGGTTTATATAGCTCTTGTTCATCCCCAGTCATGAAAGCCATCTCCAGAGAAGGCTTTTTCTTCCAAACTCATGCCTAGATAAACTTCATTCCTTCCAGTTCAGCTCAGTGGACAATGGTGTCTGGATATCCAGAAGGAAAAACAGACCTGATCTGACACTGTAAGTTGATCATTTTGGCATTGAGTTTTAAGCTAGAATGAATTTTGAAAGCGTTAATCTGATTCCTTTTTAAAAGGCTTAAAAGAATAAAGATTATAATTACATCATTTCACTCCTTTCCTTCCTCCCTCCAAACCATCCCATGTAACCCCTGCTTGCTCTCTTTTCAAATTTATGGCCTCTTTAAGATTCTTAAAAAAAAAGATACAAATCTTCAGTAATCAAAACATCCCAGTGACCAAAACCTTAATGTGACTACCTTTTCTGAGGTCCCAGGGATTAATCTGTATTGTTTTGTTACAGTCTAATCCAAGACTATTTTTCAGAACCTAACAGGCCATTGTTTTCTTTTTTGCTTCCTGTGTTTGTGGGAGGAATCACAATGTAACCTTTTACATCTTAAAATTCCTATTCCCAAGTCCAGTTTACTAAAAAAAAAATGGCTAATGTTTGTCTTTGGGTTCCAGAAAGCCAGGAGAACAAGGCTGGAAGGGCAGTCAGATAATTTAGTAGGGTCACTCTCTTCAGGATTTTATACTGTTTCTGGGGAGTTGAGTCCATATTGATTCTTAATTTATGGGATGGCCATTTCTTAGGGAAGTAAGCTTCGGATTCTTTGAGTAATGATACACACACGCAGTTTATTCACTGTAGAATATTTCTTGGGTAGACATTGTAAAACCTCATGACTCTCACTTCATTGTATGGCCTTGAGGAAATTATCTGGCCCAATATATTTCAACTGAGGCAGGATATGAAAGTATTAATAAAAATGTTAGTGGAAGACTTGGGGCCTTTTAAAGAAATAACAGAATGAGATAATATTTTTTATTACATCCGAATCCTCTATTATTCTAGAACCTGGTATTCACGGACCAGGCTTATTATAATTTTAATAATCGAAGAAATCAAATAGTTAACTAGGTCTATATGATCACAGAAAAACTTATGGAGAATAAGAAAATCTTGTGCTTCTATGTTTAAGTCAAGTACCCGCCAATGCTTTACAGAAAGGCTGATAAAACTGCTCACGAGTGCAGAATTTATCCTTAACCCGAGTACTAGAGCAAGACCAGCTGCTGACTTCATGGGGCAATGAGGTAAGGGGAGTGTGTTAGCTGATTCTGACGATCCTGGCTTTCATTTAGCTCACAGTTTGTGAGGTTGAAGAGAGAAGACAGCCCTGGTAGCAAACAGCTCATTCACAATTGTTGCAATGCATTGGTGGAACAGTCAAATGTCTGACAGCGTCTCTGCTGGGAGGGGATGCCTGGGAATTTTGCTTCATTCTTTGCAGACGTCCCTTCATGCTTTTTTTAAAAAATACTTTTTCCTTTTGCTGATTTTGCCTTATAATCCTTTTGCTATGATGAATCTTGCCTATGAGCAATGGAACAGCAAACAAAACCCTCAAGTTCTCAAGGCCCCTCTGCCTGACTCTGAAGTGGAAGCAGCTACTGTCTGAGCAAATCTTCCAGGTGGTTCTCTCAATCGATACGGACAAGGATGGGATGCCTCGAGCCATTGTGGATCCTCTGACCTGTGACCCTGTGATCATGGCTCCAATCATAACAGGCACACTAACCAACTTACGAACCGAATACTTGTGCTTCTGAATTAACCAATCCAGTAACTGTCCACCTTTATGCTTCACGAATGAGGTAATATATAGATTAATACCATGCTAAGTAAACTATAAATACAAATGACTAAGGTGGTTGGGAAAAATAATACTTGATGACGTTTAAAACTTTATGTTAAATTTACATTCTAAGAATCCACAAATAAAGATCAATGGAAGGCTTGTGTGTGTGTGTGTGTGTGTGTGTGTGTGTGTGTGTGTGTGTGTGTCTGCGCGCGCGCGCACGCACGCGAATTCCATATGGATGCTTTTCTGCTCTGCTTTTGAGCAGAGTTTATATTGTGGTAGAAACCATATGGAGTTACAAGTTTAGCATGCTGACAATCTACTAACCCACTTCATTTTCTTGGGGCAGAATAAAGAACTCAACATTTCAAATTTTCCAGTTAGTTACCTGTGTGCCATCACGCACACAGAAACAGGAAGTGCGATGTCTCTTTCCCAAGCCTTTATCCCCCTCCTTGGAATTGTCCCATAAATTTGAGAAGTCAATCCAGCTTCTAGAGATCAGCCAAGGAGGGACCTTACGAATTCTCCAGTGTTCCCACATGATACATAACTAGGTAAAAGGGCTCTGTGGTGGAGTCTTGTGCACTGCTGCCCGATGTCCTTGCTTGTACAGATGCTACACAGGTCCAGGATGGTGTCCTTTCTGTGCACGTATAGTGATGCCTTTCAGTTTGTGAGGAAATGGCAAATCAGCAAATCCATTATAAGTTGGAAATATTTTAAGTCCAGCATGTACTTACTGAACCCTGTAACTGAAGAGTTCCATATACTCCCTGGTAGCAGTTGAGTGGGAACTACAGTTCTCTACCACTGTCTAGTAGGCAGAGGGAGCATCACCAAGGAATGCCTTCTCACCAAGCCTGAGAAGATGAAAAGTCAAAGGCAGAGTATGAGTTCTACTAAAGCCTTGTACCACTGTCAACTTGAGGAGCCTATTTTTAGAGCCATCGTGGAAGGCTGGCTCAGGAGCAATTGCTAGAATTAGCTGTTCCTCCACACCTGTGGGCTTCTTGTGTCAAGATGCCCCTTCCCCACCGAAGTTCCTCTCTGAGGACCTTGACATCCTTTTCTGTCTGTAAATCTGAGGCAGAATTCGTCATCATTCTTTTCCACGGTCCTTCTTAACTGTTCTCTTCATCTGGAACTTTATTTATATCCTGACACTGGTCTCCCCCTCACAGAGTCCCTCCTCATGCCCCTCCTTTCTCCTCTGAGAGGGTCAGCCCTCCTGGACATGTCCTTCCCAACCCAATGCATCAAGTCTCTGTCAGATTAGGCTGGCCTGCTGGGGAATGGATACCACAGTTAGGCTACAGCTTTAGGGAGAGCCTCGGTTCCAGTTGTGCCACAAGGACACATGCTCCACTACGCTCATAGCAGCTTTATTCATAATAGCTAGAAGTGGGAAACAACCCAGATGTCCCTCAACCCAATGGATTCAGGAAATGTGGTTCATTTACGCAATGGAATACTATTCAGGTATTAAAAACAAGAACATCGCGAATTTTGTATACAAATGGATGGAACTAGAAAATATCCTCAGTGAGGTAACCCACTCCCTAAAGGACGTGGATGGTATGTGCTCATGTATGATAAGTGGATATTAGCCATAAAGTACAGAATACCTATGATACACACTACTACAGACCCAAAGACTTTAAACAGGAAGAAAGGCTCAAGTGAGGATGCTTGAACCTCATTTAGAAGGGGCAATAACATAGTCATTGGAGGAAGAGGGAGGGAGAGACCTGAGTGGGAGGGGGAGGGGAAAGGGATAGGAGTAGGATCGGGTGTGGGGAGAGACGGGAAAGGGGCCAGAAGAATAAATAGAATCTGCGGCTGCGGGGGAGGGGAAGGATAGGGGATTCTCTATGAAGTTCCAGAGTCCTGGCATGAGGGAGGCTTCCAGGAGTCAATGTGGGTGACCTTAGCTGAGACATCTGGAACATTCTAATTCCAGGTGTCTATGCAACTCTCCTCTTTTACCTCAGAACTCTGAATGCCACTGTGGCAAAAATTTCAACTTCTTTCTTGTTCCATTCTCTCCATTTTGGCTTCAAGTGTTTTCCTAGCACACACTTCCCTTACATTGTTCCTTGATATTTTCTTTCATATTAAACTTATGAGGATATGAAATCTGTCTATTCTGTTCACTGAGCACTCCTGGAATTTAAGAACAGGCTCTGCTTGTACAAGAGAACAAAGTTACGGTTACTAAAGGCTGAGGGAAAGAATAAATGAGAAGACTGACTTTTCCTCTCACTGTTGGTCGACTTTGGCTATTGTATAACCTTTGTCACAACTGAGCACATTCTGTGTCTATGGCTCTCCTTCGAGATGAGCTGCACTGAAGACTTCTTCAACTGCAGTAAAACTGCTGAGTGCAGGCCAAAGTCTGTAGCCAGGTAAATTTTCAATTAAACTTGGTGAAGAGTGAATTAAAAAAGAATATATACCTATACAGACAGTATATATGCCTATGTATTAGAGAAGAATTATACATACATGAACAGTTTATATGTATATGTATTGAAAAAGAATATATACATACATGTCACTCTGTAAGCACTTCCTTCTGTCTTGGGTACAGCCTGCCTGATTTAGTATTGTGAAGCTCAAAGCTGGGCATTTCTGGGAGTGGGGGATGTTTAGGTCAAAGCCAAGTTGGTAAAAGGCAAGAGAAGAAACTAGAAGTAGCCTGGGAGCCAGGGTCACTACAGCTCCCTCAGTCTGACCTGTGGCCCAACTGACCAGGGTGGGTATTGCTTCCTCAGAGTGGCAAACCCTTTTACCCAGCAGACAGCTCAGAGACGGGCACTTCTCCCAGATGAGTGGCATTTCCTGTCTCTTTGCTGATGGCTTGACTCTTGCCCCATCCTTACCCTAAGTATGAGAAGGTGCAACAAAAGAAAAAGAAAAAAAAGAAAAAAGAAAAGAAAAAGAAACTAAGCAGCTAACATTTTGTTCCCAGCACCTGTGCTCTGATCAGAAAGTCAGAACCCAGTGAAGGGGGAGGGAAGGTGACAGAGAGAGAGAGAGAGAGAGAGAGAGAGAGAGAGAGAGAGAGAGAGAGAGAGAGAGAGAGAGGCAGGTGAGCTTAGTTACACTGAGGATGCTCAAAAAACATTATTCCAGAAGTTTACTTAAAAATACAGACATATTATATGAGTGTATGTATACACACACCATATGTGTGTGTGCATCTAATAGAGTTTATATATGTATAATATATAATACATATATATATACAAATGTGTATATATGTATATATGTATGTATAATAAAGTTTATATGAAGTTGTCCCATGTGGGACAATAATGCTCCTCTCAAAAGCCATTGACTATTTAGTCAAAATCCCAGTGCCAGTCATGGAAATGCACCCTTTGAGCTATTGGTCAGGGAAGGCCAAGAGACTCCTAAAAAATTTAGGCCATTACCGTTGCTCTTGATTGCCTCCTAGAACTTGAAGATGCCCCATGTGTCAGACCCAGGAACTGGAGGAATCAAGCTAGTCCTGACCTGGACTCCTCCTCTCCGGACACTGGCTTCTGCTGTATCAGGATGAGCTGCAGACTGGCAAGGGAGTAAAGGCAGTCAATAATGTTACCCAGCTGAAGAGCTTATGGACCACAGCAATGACTGACCCGGCACTGGGTCCCCAAGAGTATAACAGTCACACTTTTATTTTGTGGGGTAACCAACAGCTTTCTAATTGGACTTAAGGTCCACTTAATAGGAGGGAATTCATGTCTGGTCGTGCAAACCGAGCCAATTGTCAGTGGCTGGAGGGGACATAGACTTGTGAGAAGAACCTACTCCTGCCATTTCCCTAAACCAGAACCATTTCTCACTGGACTCTAGATACTTACCCTTAGGCACAGTGAGTGCAGTTCTTACTCTCATCAAAGAGGCTTCTTTTTAAAACAGACAAAAGCTATCTAGGAGATCCACAGCTGGCCAGAATGCAGGGGAATCACTGAAGCTGTGGTCTCCAGCCCTAACTGATACATCTGCAATATAATCCCTACATCCAGGGCTTTGGGGAAATTGCAGAAGAGGGAGGCAAGGCAGATGAATTTTAAGAGTCAGAGGACCACAATGCCTGCTGCCAGATAGTGCCTTTAAGACACGACAGGGATGCTGCGGGATGCTGCGGGATGCTGCAGGATGCTGTGGGATGCTGAGGGATGCTGTGGGATGCTGTGGGATGCTGTGGGATGCTGCGGGATGCTGAGGGATGCTGTGGGATGCTGAGGGATGCTGAGGGATGCTGAGGGATGCTGAGGGATGCTGAGGGATGCTGAGGGATGCTGAGGGATGGTGCGGGATGCTGCGGGATGCTGCGGGATGCTGTGGGATGCTGTGGGATGCTGCGGGATGCTGTGGGGTGCTGAGGGATGCTGAGGGATGGTGCGGGATGCTGTGGGATGCTGTGGGATGATGTGGGATGCTGTGGGATGCTGCGGGATGCTGCGGGATGCTGCGGGATGCTGTGGGATGCCGAGGGATGCTGAGGGATGCTGTGGGATGCTGTGGGATGCTGCGGGATGCTGCAGGATGATGTGGGATGATGTGGGATGCTGTGGGATGCTGCGGGATGCTGAGGGATGCTGCGGGATGCTGCGGGATGCTGCGGGATGATGTGGGATGATGTGGAATGCTGCGGGATGCTGCAGGATGATGTGGGATGATGTGGGTTGCTGCGGGATGCCGAGGGATGCTGTGGGATGCTGTGGGATGCTGTGGGATGCTGTGGGATGCTGTGGGATGCTGTGGGATGCTGCGGGATGATGTGGGATGATGTGGGATGCTGCAGGATGCTGTGGGATGCTACACCCATGATGTCTCAACAATATGGTTGCCTAAATGAGACCTACATAATGACAATACTAGTTGACATGCCAACAGCAGGGGAAATTTCACTGAGTCCCACCCCTAGATGTAGAGCTACAGAAAATCAATGGCTGCCTAGAGAGGGAGCATCAGTTCTCTCCAGGCAGGAGCTCCCCGATAGTTTATACAATCCCAAGTAATCAGCGCTAAACACATGCACATGCAAGCCACACCAAAGGGACTCCTGAAAGAATAATTTGAAAAGAAAACGTCATGAACTATGAATTTGAGAATGAGTGGGGAGGATGTGGGAGGAGCCTGAGGAGGGAGAGGGAGGGGTAGAAACAACGCAAATACAGAACTTGTTGTAGAGATTTAAAAATATTAAATAAAAGCAGTATCTAAACGAGACTAGGAGAAATTTGCAACGCTCACTAGCCTCCTACTAATTTTGGCCTTTAGAAGCTCTGGGGGAACTTTTAATTGCAGTCAGAGAAGAAAATGTACTGTAGTTAAGTAAGATAAAACGACAATACTTAAAATTACAATTGAGCCCCAAGTGTTCGACAGTTTATTCTCTGCCTTAAAATAAAATAGCTTTCATCTTTCCCCCCTCACAACAGCCTTCGCCGCCTGGATAATGCATTTCCTTAGATTTATTTGCTCAGCCCCGAAAACTTGACACTAAGGGGATTATTTAGTCTTAGATTTGCTGTAGTCCATAGTAATGGCCAACAGGGAAGGGAGTGAAGCAGCAATATTAGCAGGGCAATGGGAGGGAGGGGAGCTGGGAGGGGGCTGTGCAGTCCGCAGCTAAGCGAAACTGCTTGCATAAACACCATTAAGAAGATTTAGACATTGCTTTCCTTATCATCAGCACTCCTGGAAGAAATAAAAAAAAATAAAAATGAAGAAGAAAAAAAAAGAAGAAAAAAGGGGAAAGGGACAGGCCTTGACTTGCTGTGTGTGCGTTTCCATTAAAGGTTCAATAGGAAATAAAACAAGCTGAGAGTCCGAATGCGATGACGCTCTGAACTCATCCATGCCGCCTCATCACCGACCAGAGGAGACATTTGTTCCACGTTACTGGAAAGAGCAGCTGGACAGAGAACAAAACAGCCTGCGTCACCCATCTGTGACTGAGATGAAACCCAGACCACTGCCTGGGCTGGCGCTGAACTTTTATTCCTCACATCTACTACACACACACACACACACAGACACACACACACACAGACACACACACAGACACACACACAGACACACACACACACAGACACACACACAGACACACACACACAGACACACACACAGACACACACACACAGACACACACACAGACACACACACACACGAATACACACCAACACACACAGACACACACACACACAGACACACACACACGAATACACACCAACACACACAGACACACACACACAGACACACACACAGACACACACACTCGAACACACACAGACACACACACAGACACACACACAGACACACACACAGACACACACACAGACACACACATAGACACACACACAGACACACACACACAAACATATGGGGGTTGGGGGGAGAGAGAGAGATGAACACAGAGACACACACACACAGACGCACACACGTGGGGTATGGGGGACAGAGATACAGACAGACACAAACATGAACACACACATACACACAAACACACACAGAGACAGACAGACAGACACACACACACACACACACACACACTCCCCCCCCCACCATAGGATGAAATCTTTCTGATATCCATGCTTTTCCCAAACCACTCATTTTTAAGATAATGAAATCAAGACTTGGTGAGGAGATGGGGTAACTTATAATGACCAGAAAGAAGGGATCTTCCTCTGCTGATTGCCGGACTGAAAAGGCTTCAAGAGAAAAAAATGTGAAAAGAGGTCAGGTGGAACTGAGAGGGTGATAAAAAGGCTATGGTGGTCAACTTCCCAGAGGAGGGGAAACCATGCTGGTCACTGAAATTCATTTTAAAGAAAGTAACACACTCTTCTCAGAGCACTGCCTGCCTGCCTGCCTCTCAGTCTGTCTGTCTGTATCTTGATAGATCTGTTGGTTTACATGATAAATTCTGTGTCTGTCTAGAGCAATGGGAAAGTTGTCCCAAGGTATTGCATAGCTTACAGAGTACCAAGAACAGAAGCTACGTTCGCTGTGCAAATCCTGGAAACGACATTTGGGATTTTGACTGCTCTTCCATTTTCTAGAAGCATCCTCAGTAAGGCATTTATAACAGTCAACGTGTGTAAGGGATATTGGCATGAAGTATTTCTAATCATTACGAACAGAATTTTAAAAACGATCCAGCACTAAATAACTGGTGGCAGAACAGGACAACACAAGGAAACAGTTGGTGTTATCAGGCCTGCACATAGGCAGCTTGAGTCCCCGGAGCCCCACACTCTCCTCTTCCTTTCTGCTTCCTTATCCTTCCTTCCTTGGAGATCATTTTTCTGGAGGCGAGGTATTTCAGAGCTGCTGAGGGCTGTTCCCAGAACCCCCAGAGCCCCCTGCTTTTCAGAGGTTTTGATAAAATGCACCCCATGTCCCATGGTGAGTTTAGACAGCGTGTTATACTTCCTTCACACAAAGAGTGGACTGGCAGATGTGGCAGCTGAATGTGGAGGAAGGCAGGGCTCCATTGGGCTTCCGGTGGTGAGGATTCAGAACAATAGCAATGAAGCCTAACTGCAGTGGGTCACATTATTCGTGGCTCTCTGCAGTTAGTACTGCTCTATGCTACCCCATTTCCTTACAGAAGCTGGAGTTGGCCGAGTAGGAGGGTTCTGTGTTCTTTTGTGACTGCGTTACCTCACTGAGGATGAAATTTTCTAGTTCCATCCATTTGCCTAAGAATTCCATGTAGTCATTGTTTTTAATAGCTGAGTAGTACTCCATTGTGTAAATGTACCACACACACACACACACACACACACACACACACACACACACACACACACACACACACACGGTAAGCACTCACTGATAAGTAGATATTAGCCCAAAAGTTTGGAGTACCTAAGAAAAAATTCACAGATCATATTAAACCCAAGAAGAAGGAAGACCAAAGTGTGGATGCTTCACTTCTTTTTAGAAGGGAGAACAAAATATTCAAGGGAGAGACAAAGAGTGAAGCAGGGACTGAAGGAAAGGCCATCCAGAGACTGCCCCACCTGGGGATCCATATATGCAGCCATCAAACCCAGATACTATTGCTGATGCCAAGAAGTGCTTGCTGACAGGAGCCAGATATGGATGTCTCCTGAGAGGCTCTGCCAGAGCCCTACTGACACAGATGAGGCTGCTTGCAGCTAACCATTGGACTGAGCACGGGGACCCCAGTGGAAGAGTTAGAGAAAAGATTGAAGGAGCTGAGGGGGTTTGCAACACCACAGGAAGAACAACAATATTAACCAGCCAGATCCCACCAGAGCTCTTAGAGACTAAATCACCAACCAATAAGCACACATGTATTTCTCCCATGAGTATTTTGTTCCCCTTCTAAGAAGGAATGAAGCATCCACACTTTGGTCTTCCTTCTTCTTGGGCCTAATATGACTCCAGCCATATATGTAGCAGAGGATGGCATGGTCCAGCATCAACAGGAGGAAAAGCCCTTGATCCTGTGAAGGCTTGTTTCCCCAGTGTAGGGGAGTGCCAGGGCGTTGAGAGGTTAGAGTGGGTGGGTGGTAGAGGAGCATCCTCATAGAAGCAGGGGTAGAGGGAGTGGGTATGGGCGAAGGGGAAAAGGGGGTAACATTTGAAGTGTAAATACATAAAATATCCAAGAAAAAAAGGATGGTTCTGTGGATAAAAGCATTTGCCACCAAGCCTGGCCACCTGCCATCAATGCTGGGGTCCCATCTGAGAGGACAAGACAAGCTGTCTTGTGACCTTCACAGGAGTGCACATGCACATGGCTGCACAAACGCACGTGGGGCTGTATAAATGTAACACAAACTTAAATAAAGAAGCAGGAGCCATTATGGAGGAGTAAACAAGTAGATGTGGTCACTTAGACAGGGGCGTCTTTTATCTTTCTATCGTGTGCTCCATTGGTAGGGTCAGGTTCTTAGGACCCGTTAATTCCTGGAGTCAAGTAAATTCTTCACAGCAAGCTTTCTTTAGTCATCCTCTTCTTACGTACTAAATTCTTACAAGGGCTGAAGGCCAGTTCTTTGGCCAGTCACTTGGACAGGTGAGCGGGAGGATCAACTCAGAAGAATTTCTTCTACCATTTCCAACAGAAATGAAGAAGGCTTCACTCATTCACTTAAGATACTGATGGAGAGGGGCCTCCTGCTCCCCCCTCTGGACTCTCAGGCTTGTGCATGTCTCAGCTTTCTGGTATCTGGTAGGAGAAAGCCTGCTCTTTTCTGGTCTTTTCTGGTCTTGAATATCCCTCTACTGCAGTGCCCAGAGTATGTGGCTCCGTCCACTGAGCTCGCTGACACCTTTGTGGGCACAACTCTGCAGCCCCAGCACCCAGAACTTCTGGGGTAGCACAGCCTCTGCCTTTCTCTCTTCATTGCCACCAAGAAGGACTTGATCATCCCAGACAGACAAACCTCTTTGCTCCTTTTGTATTTCAAGTAAGAAAATCCACCACGCTCAGTGACATACTCCAGAACTCCATGATGCTCTCTCAGGAAGCAGTCCCATTAGCCAACTTCTTTCTTGCCTATACAGCACTGACCCTACTTCACTGTCCCCCTTAGAAACAGAGAATAATTAAGAATGTGCCACCCCTTATCCACCAATTCTTTATCTCCGTGAGGGTTATTTACTGATCTTATAAAAACTGTCTTTCCGTTGCCCTGGTCCCAGGATGCTAGTATAATGCTGTGAAAGAGACGTAGGGACTGACACGACCCCAACCTCCAGCTCATTTCTGCCGTGAATTTAATCGAATGTCAAACAAAAAGATGGGTAACTCATGAGGGCCCAGTCAATACCGCTCAGAGATGGGAAGGCTGCATTCAGAGCTGGTTCTGTGCTGTTGTAGCTCATGCTGACATCTGGCAGAAGCCTGCCCAGGCTTGTGTCTGGGCCCCAGAGCACATCACTGTGGACAGACCCTCACAGTTTTAGGACCAACATCTGGGGTATCACAAATTTTTAAAATAACTGTAGCCTAAATTCCAAGTGTTCTGGGAAAATGTAGCAGTCACTGTTCCGCGTACTTCGTGGCTATTTCTTTTGGTTTTTGACATGACCCACAAAGCGGGTTTTATTAATATTCCCATTTTACAGAAAAGGCAGCAGAGGACAAGATGGGTTAAACAATAAGGCCAAAGTCCTGGGGCTTTAACTGAGAGCAGAACCCTGACAATCTGACCTCAGAGTCTGTGCTCTAGCCCTACAGCACATGTTGCTAAGGTCGAGCATCCGGGGGCACCCGCTGTGCATCTAGAGATAGGAGTTATATTTTTCAGGGACTAGTTTATCCAAGGAGACCTTTGGCAAGTAGTTTTTATTTTTTCTTTTTAAATAACATTATGCCTGTCAGAAAATCAAGAGCAAAACCTCCAGAATTCAGAGTGTGTACAACATGAAACTCATAAAGTCGAATGATCTCTTGCTGGGTTAGGGAGAAAAAGATGAGTATGAGTCAAGAGAAAGCAGGGAGGCAGGAGTGTGCTACCAACACACACACACACACACACACACACTCACACACACACACACTCACACATACACACACATACACACACATACACACACACACAGAAACACACATACACACATACCATACACACACACATACACACACACATACACACACACATACACACACATACACACATACCATAAACACACACACATACACACACCACACACACACCCCCACATACACTCACACACACACATACACACACATACACACACACATACACACATACCATACACACACACACACACCACACACACACCCCACACACACTCACACACACATACACACACATACACACACACAGAAACACACATACACACATACCATACACACACACACACACACACACACACACACCACACACACCCCACACACACACACTCTCTCCACGTGTGATAGTCACTTGAGCATGAAAAACATAGGATGGCTTTCAAGGAGAACAAACATTGTGTGCTCATGGTACGAATTACATAACAAGCAAATATATTAATTAACAAATACTAAAGCATCCACGATAGTTGTACAAAAATCCGAAGGCATGATTATTTATTGAAAACATTTTTCATCCGGGGAAGGGGATAACACTTGAAATGTAAATTGATAAAATACCCGATAAAATATTTTTTCATTTTACCCTATAAGCACCGTGACAAAACTAACATAACGGAGAGCTGTTAGGGTGACTCTGCAATCAAGTTTTGTATAAGGCCCTGGCTTTGATCCCCAACATCACCAAACAATGATTCTACTGCTTAACACGGTATGAGGTTGGAAGAAAAAGCACCGAGCACCATACAGCCGCTTCCTCTGACATAGCTTCTTTTTCCACCTGCTTCAGACTCCTGGCCTTCTCCCCATTCACGTATGCTGGCTATTTCTTATGTGTGAAGGTTCTGCCCTTGTTCATAGCTTTGTGTCCCTTCATGGTGCTCAGGTATCAGCCCCAATATCTCTTCCTTAAATAAACCTTCTCTGAAATTTTAAGTTGAAATAGATGCTGAGTGTGCACACACAAGACAATTTTTTTTTAGTGAAGACCCCTGTGGTGGTTTGAATAGGCTTGACCCAGGGAGTGACTCTATTAGGAGGTGTGGCCTGGTCAGAGTAGGTGTGTCCTTGTTGGAGGAAGTGTGTCACTGTGGGGGTGGGCTTTGAGGCCTCCCATGCTTAAACTCCACTCAGTGTGGCATTCCTGCTCCTCCTGGCTAGCTGCACATCAAGATGTAGAACTCAGCTCCTCCTGCACCATGTCTGCCTGTGCACTGCTATGCTCCAACCTTCATGATAATGAACTGAACCTCTAAACCTGTAAGCCAGCCCCAATTAAATGTTTGTCTTTATAATAGTCACCTTGTTCATGGTGTCTCTTCAACAGAAACCCTTTGACTAAAGTCTTAAGCCTTGTATTACAAAGCACACATATTTATTGCACAATTTATTTTAAATATATCTTATACTTATGAAGTCATTATTAGTAGCAAGGTGGTGGTCATATGCACCGCCCTGAAGTCTTCCTTATGTCCTTCTGTATTTCTCCCCATTACACAGTCAACTGATGACCTGTTTTCTGTAAATGTAGTTTTCATTTTGCACACATGGAGTTCTATACAAATGGACTGGCACAATCTATAGTAAATTTCCCCTTCTCTTTTACTCTGTAGTACTTTTTAATGTTATTTTTCACACATCTTAATTACTTTCAGTTTTTTCCCTGTGTTTTAGTTACCCATTCTTCATTGCTAAATACTATTCAGTGTGTGTTTGCACCCCAGTTTGCCTACTCATTGATGAAAAACTGGATTGGTTTTGGTTAGAAATAGAGCAGCCAAGAAATTTTATTTGAATGGACATGTGCTTTCATTCTGTATGACAAGCAATCAGGATATACATTGTGTGGTTGCATTAAACAATTCTAGAGGATTCCGGAAGCCAATTGACAGCTGCTCTGTATGGAGTGCAGATGGTGGGAATGCATGGATTATAACAAGATATGAGGGAAACATAGTCATAACATCTCAAGCACATACCATGCCAAAACAGATGTTTGTGGCTTAAATCATGGATAATTTCAGGAATGATAGCTGGATCTCAGGAAACTTTTACAAATGCTACTCCCTCAAAAGAATCAACAACCTGGTGCGTCTGTACAGCTGCTGATGTAAACAGAAGCCCAAGGGACTTTCAAAAGTCATGCTGTGAATCAGAGACACCATACCCAGAGCTGGGGTACACACTCAGGAGATATTAGAAGAGACAATGTGTTGGCAAACGCCTGTCTCTAACCAAGCTGTGGGGCAGGGCAGGTTCCAGAGCTATTCCTCTGCCAGAGATAGAAAAACCAATGAAAAGGACAGCAAATAAAATATCTGAGATTATGGTTTTGTAACAGATAAACCTTTCTGCAAGATATATTTCAATGCTGATTATATCAGTTTAAACATAATGGTGCCCTGGCCACTCTGAACAGAAGGTAAGGACAAGGCCACACAAGCCACGCTTACTCTCTGTCCCTCTCACACATGTTCACACACTTATATCACCAGGACTTTTCTCAAAGATTCCCATCCCACTTCTACCTTGGATTAAGCATCTTTCCTTGTTGGACGGCAGCACTGCTGTTGGGTTCAAGCCTCATTCCATCCATCCTCTGGCTCTCCAGTCACATCTCAGCTTAGGGGGGTGGGTCACTCACCGCTCCTCTTCAGACTGTAACACCTCAACCTTCACCCTCTGATACACCCTCCTAATACACATTCGGGATACTGACTGAGAGCTACTTATTTTCAGCCTCTGTGTCCCTGTTCTGTGAGCTTCATGAAGGAAAAACTCTTCCTCTGCTGGAGTCTTTACTGCTCTATTCCTAGAACAGAACAGTGGCTGGCAAGTAGTAGGTCTTCAGTAAATATGTACTGATGAATGGAGTAGATAAATCAAGAAAATGAGCACATGAACAATATTAATGTTTCTTCTTCATCATCATCACCACCACCACCACCACCACCACCATCATCATCATCATCATTTACTTATACACTTTCCATCCCACTCTCTGCCCCCAGTTACCCCCTCCCATAATTCCTCCCCTCATCCCTCCTCCCCTTCTCCTTTGAGCAAGTGGGGTCCCACTGTGTCTCCCCGCCCCCAGGCATACCAAGTCCCCATAAGGCTAGGGGCATCCTCTCCCACTGAGGCCTGACAAGGTGGCCCCGCTAGAAGAACATATCCTACATACAGGAAACAGCTTTTGGGAGAGCCCCCGCTCCAGTTGTTCAGGACCCACATGAAGACCAAGTTGCACATCTGCTTCATGTGTGGGAAGGCTTAGATCCAGCCCGTGTATGTTCTTTGGTTGGTGGTTCAGACTCTGAGAGCCCTGAGGGTCCAGGTTAGTTGATTCTGTTGGTCTTCCTGTGGAATTCCCATCTCCTTAGTGGCCACAATCCTTCCTCCTGTTCTTCCATAAGACTCCCCAAGCTCTGTCCGCTGTTTGGCTGTAGGTGTCTGCATCTGTCCGAGTCAACTGCTGGTTGAGCCTCTCGGAGGACAGCCATTTTTAGTATTTAAGGGTTATATAAGACAAACAATGTGATGGAAAGCAAGTGGAGTACCATGTGATTAGTCTGTCTTGTTCTAGAAAGTATAAATAATAGTGATACTAATGGCTGAATGTGTTAAACACAATTGGGCACCATTTTAAGGGCTTTCTATATATTAGCCCACTTGGTTCTCATAATAATTGCGTAAAGTAGATGGGATGGTTGCACACGTTTTACATAAACCAGAAACAGAGAGTTTAGTACATATCTCAAAGGGACAGAACATGGCAATTTGAACCCAGACAATCTGCTTTCAAAGCCTGTGTTTGGGACTGATTTGTTATATTGGCTTTTGAATCCTTAAGGTTGTAGTGGCGTATGTATGTCTTTGATCCCAGCACTTGGAAGGCAAAGACCAGAGGCAGAGGCAGGGGCAGGGGCAGGGGCAGAGGCAGAGGCAGAGGCAGGGGCAGGGGCAGGGGCAGGGGCAGGGGCAGGGGCAGGGGCAGGGGCAGGGGCAGGGGCAGGGGCAGAGGCAGAGGCAGAGGCAGAGGCAGAGGCAGAGGCAGAGGCAGAGGCAGAGGCAGAGGGAGAGGCAGAGGCAAGAGGCAGAGGCAGGCATTACTGGCTCTTGTATTTAAAAAGAAATGTGAAATAAGTGAAGCTGGAATCATTCTGCAGTTGTTGAGAGCCTGGATGGAAGATTTGTTTTGAGGGTTTAGGCCACACTGATCACTGTTCGTAGTGACAAGCAAAGGCCCAGTGTGCTCACCCATGTTCTTCTGCCTCCAAACAAGCCCCATAGCCAAGACATCACAGTGCGTGTGGCACAGACACCTCAGAAAAGTGCAGGAAAGAATCCAGGAAAGCTGAGAACCCCAAAGATCCGTATTTTCCAAGAGACTCTGCAGGTCGGCATGCAACTTTAAATTCCATTAGTACCAAGAGATGACTTTTTGTTTCATATTGTTTTTAAGTGACGAGTGCCTATACTCAAATGTAGCCTTACCTTTCGCTCTTTCGGTAAGCTTCCTGCCACTGTAGTGGTTGGGCGACAAAGCACTCCTTCAGTGTCAGCTGCAGTGATGCTCACCCAAGGTCAGGATTAATTCTTGCTCCTGAAATGGCCCAGGTGAAGAGGCGTGTAGACAGCTTTATTGTTCTGCTTTCCATCCCTTTCATGGTCAAACAGAGCCTCCACAGTGGACTTAGCCTAGATTTTAGGGGGAAGCTGGCATTTGAATTAGGGGCTTTGTACAGAACATGAAATGAGATTTACAGGCCTCGTATTTAAGTTTACTGAGTATCTGAAACATAAGAACCCACATGCAGCAAAGTTGCATGTGAATAGAAAGTAAAACTGGGAGAAAAATAGATTTTAAATCCTGGGCTGACTTTACCCGACTGCAACAACTCCTGGCTGTGTTCTGGCCTGGAAAATCTATCCCAGAGGTGAAGTGAGGATTTCTGGTTTCGTTGGAGACTCAAGTGTGTCGTGTGATGCTTTTTCTGGAAACTGTGTTATGAGAGAATGTTTTGCTGAGAACAGAGACGTGGTGTTTTTCAGGAAGCTGACTGGTGAAAGGGCACGTGATGCTTTGCTAGAGCAGACACTTGAGAGAACATAGGATGTTTGAAAATAATAGAAGTATAGTCCCACAGACAATGGACAAGGCCCTGGTATTGGCTCACCTTGCTTTATTCTCTGATCTTTGCTTATCATAACTTCATAGCTAGAAACACAGCAAAGAACTTCTGGTGCTGTTCTAGCTGCTTCTTGGACTCTTGCCGATCGGGGGAGCCTCACAGTTTCTTCTGGATCGAGCTGGGGCTGCTGATTCGTGCTTGGTGTTTTGCTAGTGGACTGGATGGCTGACAATGAAGATTGGAATCTCCCCCAAGGAACTACGTCTAAATAAGGTCATGTTCCCCTTGTCCTATCAGCCACCTTCCTCCCCTACCTGTCAGAGGGCTGCAAGGGAGGTTGACGTGTTTAAGAACCCTTACTAAAGTAGGTTTTGAAATAGATGAGCCCACACAGAGGTGACCACATATCTGACAGACAAATTGCCCCTTGATGAGCTGTTGGTCTTCTGGGTGGTCAAGACTCCACT
This sequence comes from Rattus norvegicus, assembly GCF_021556685.1. Classification (NCBI taxonomy): domain Eukaryota; kingdom Metazoa; phylum Chordata; class Mammalia; order Rodentia; family Muridae; genus Rattus; species Rattus norvegicus. The sequence goes on along the minus strand of NC_141541.1, from coordinate 108,426,378 downwards.
CACACACCCCTAGGGACTCTGTCTTGAGAACTCTGATTTTACAATTTAGCTACTTTTCAAGCTTGATGTAAATTTGTACTTTCTGGAAGGGACATAGAGAGAGGAAGATGGCTGTCCGGGATGTTCTCCTAAGCCTAGCAGGGAGCAGTAAGATGCTTTGCAGCTTCCCAGGGGCTCTGCTTGCCAAGTGACTGCTCTGATGCAGCTGCAAAACCAGGGTTTGCTGAGAAAGGGCAAAACATACAGGTGTGGATGTGCGTTCTCCCACCGTGGACCTATGGGTGTGGTCATGTATTCCACAACTGTGGGCCTGGGGATGGAGGGAGAACAGAACCATGGGAACATTATTTTGATGACTCATTGATGTAGGAATGTCCAGCCCACTGTGGGTGGTGCTACCCTTGCGATGGTTGCTCTGAGTGGAATCTCAGGTTCTGTTCTCCCTCCATCCTCAGGCCCACAGTTATGGAATACATGACCACCATAGGTCCACGGTGTGTGGGAGAACACACATCCACACCTGTATGTCTTCCTGAGATCCCGAAAGCCTGCAGTGAAGGGATGGTGCAACTCAGACTACGAACCGATGCCATATTATCATTATCATCATCATCATCATCATCATCATCATCATCATCATCATCATCATCATCACTGTGATAAAATGGCATGACCAAAAGCAACCTGATCACTAAAAGGTTTATTTCAGTCCATCAGGAGGGGAAGTCATGAGTTCAAGGCAGGAACCTGGAGGCAAGAACTGAAACACAGACCATGGAAGAACAATGCTTACCGGCTTGCTCCACATGGTTTGCCCAGTCTGCTTTCTTATCCCACTCAGAACAACCATCGCAGGGGTAGCACCACCCACAGTGGGCTGGACATTCCTACATCAATGACTCACCAAAAAGTGTCCTCAAAGACTTGCCCAAGCTGCTGGAGGCATTTCCCTCTTCCCAGGTGACTTTAGCTTATGCCACACTGGTTAAAAACACAACAACAAATACAGTAACCAGCATATACAGTAACCCAGATCTTTAGATGAACCCAGCCTGTGACTCAGGATCTGCCTTAGGGAACTCCATGTGTGAGCGTCATCAGAGATGTTATTGATGGAAACATGATAGAATTGGATTTTCTTCTCCTTGTAGCTACATCTACGGGATTTGATTTGCTGAGTGAGATGTGAGATGTTCTAAGAATCCTGGTGTGCCTCGCTGTCTCCAACTTTGCACCTCACCTGGTCAGCAGCAGTATTTACGATATACCTGTCCCATTAAGCTACTCCACTAAACTACAACACATACACAAAGTAAATGAGAAAAAAAAACCATCTGCTGTGAATGCTACTAAGATTTGTAAGAGTGTGTGTTCCTGCATATATACTCAACAGCATATACTGACTGATACATTGAGAGGCAAATAATTGGTATGTTTAAAGATATCGGGGCTTAAAGTGGGTGGAAAAGCAGTAATGATGACTTTGTTTCCTGACACTATTCCCGTCTCCATGTCCTTCACGCAATTAGTTGAAAATGAAATTCAGAATTTCAAGAAAACACACAAACCTTTCAAGTAATGTGAAAGCCATTAAGAGAAGCAAACTGAGGCCAAGCTATAGGAATTGTTGCCTGAGCTGGGAGCGGCCATCTATGAGGGAAAACACATGCACGCCACTGAAGGTGTCAGGCAGTCTGCAGGGTTCCTTCAAAGAGGAGACTCATCCACACAGAGGCCTGAGAACGGACTCCCTTGCTTGGGACACTGAGCTGTGCAGGCAGTCTGCAAGCACATTGGAGGTCCTGGAAAGACAAACGCACACCACATTTGCCCGAAGTCTGCTGAGAAAGGCAGATGGGTCTATACTGGGTCTCATAGAGAGGGGGCAGAGAGGGAGAGAGAGAGGTAGGTAATACAGAGAGAGTTTTGAGTGAACAGGATGCTGGAGTACTAATCAAAATTGGGAAAGAATGTATAAGTTGTATAATGGGGAAATGCCGGGTATCAGAAGAAATATGGAAATTCTAAAAAGATCTAAATGGAACACTGACAGAAAAAAATAATATCTGAAACAAAGTCTGTTTTGAACGATATTGACTACAGATCAGACATAAAAGAAGTAAGTATTACATCATACCAAGGAGAAAATCATATAGTATACATATAAGACATTTTGGAACAAAGGAGACAATTCTATGATAACAATTAGTAGCTACGCTTAGGTGGACCGGAGGTTTGCTGAAACCGAGTAAATACGTTAGTTGTTTTGGAACGACTGCAACACTGTTTCTATAGTAGGTTGGTGATTACACAGATGTAGTCAAAACAAGCCAAGTATGGTGGCACTTAAGCCTAATTGTAGCACCAGGGTGGCCGAGGCAAGATTGTGGGTCTGAGACCAGCCAGAGCCACTTAGCCAAACAAAGACAAACAAAACACTGGATTATTTTCTTAAGTACTTTAAGTTTTATCCCATCTAGGTTTTATAGCACTTCAAAAATGCCACTAATTGTGAGAGAGAACAGATCAACAAGAACATATAAGGTAAATATGAAAAATTAAAAAAAAACAAAAAACAAAACAAAACAAAACCACAGGCAGGAGTTGAGGGTTGGGTAATATGGCATAACACAGTCTCTCTCTCTCTCTCTCTCTCTCTCTCTCTCTCTCTTTCTCTCTCTCTCTCTTTCTCTCTCTCTCTCTCTCTCTCTCTCTCTCGTGTGTGTGTGTGTGTGTGTGTGTGTGTGTGTGTGTGTGTGTTTTATTTGCTTCTCTTACTTGCTTTCTCTCCTTCTTATTTTAATACAGGCAGAAACCCAAAAGTGAGCATTGGGGAATACAGGCTTAGAGCTTCAGAAAAATCCTTCTAAATCTCACTTGAGAAACGAAAAGCCTGTTCCCTAATGTTCAGAGACACTGCACAAATCCCTCATTTTCTTTCTTCCATTTTATTGCATGCAAACCCCTAGGTGATGTTGGGGCAGCAGCAACTATGATAGCTATGGGAGCTTGCAAGGGTCAAAATTCAAAATATTCTTTCCATTCAAGGAAGCTACTATTCCAAGAAGAGAGAGTCGATCATGCTTATATGTCTTTCCCCCTTTTCTCTATTTCAGTAACTACCCAAGGTGTTTCAACCAGGGAACTGGTCATTTTCTGGTCAAAGGACTTAAGAAGGAGTCCTAGGGAAATGAACAGTACTGAGGGAATCCAGGAGCATGAGGAACTTGGGAAGCTGACACTGTATACCTCTGAAGAAATTTTGTGTTTCATCCTAAACTGAACATAAATAGATCTGCTCCTAGTTGGCATCCCATAGACTTCTACTGCCAAAAACAGACATCTGCTCAGATTAAAGACCACAAACTACTGAGTTAATGTGAGAACCTTGTAGATACCACCTTGACACCATTCATATCTAAACTGATGCTGGAAGCAGAGCCTAGCTACAGCAATGTGATAGCTCTAACCTGAGACAGTTCAAATTAATGGATTATAGGGCTATTTGGATAAGAATGCCTCATACAGACTCAGATTTGAACACTTGGTCCTCTGTCTGGGGAAGTTGTGGGACCTTTGGGAGGTAAAACCATGCTAGAGGAAACATTTCATGGAGATGGCAGTGGGGCATTGAGTGTTTGTAATTCCCCTACTCCCTTTTGCATTCTCTCTCTCTCTCTCTCTCTCTCTCTCTCTCTCTCTCTCTCTCATTGTCCTTGAAATTGAGGATACAAGCTACCAAGTCTGCAACTTGCTGCCATGTTCCCCTGCCTTGATAGACTCATATCCCCTGACACCTTCTCCAAGTTGCCTTGGCCATAGTTCTTTTATCCCAGTGACAGAAAAATAACTAACACAGACTGTGAAGTAAAAGTATCCACAAGTGCTATAGTTTCTGAACAACACAGAGAGTCTCCTAACACGTTCAAAATGTGCAGGATGCAATCCAGAACTACGTGGCTTCCAAAGAACATGCATGAGAAAAGCAACCAGTAAACATCAATGATGAGCTGACACAGACCCTGAAGTTGTCTGACAAGGCTTTTGCAAGTTGCTCAGACAAACCATGACGAACATTCTAGAATCAAAAAGACTCAGGAACTCACAGCAAAGAAATACCGTGTAAAAGAGGGTAAACTGGAAATGTCTGAAATTTAAAAAATTAGTTATGAAGATTTTTTTCCAAATAGTGAGCATACAATTCACGTAATTAAAACTAGTGTTGGTGGGTGAATAAAACATCACTGGGAAAGACAGTTCAGAGACAGATCCTGGCAAACATATAAATTTAATTTATGAAGTGTGGAACCCTGTGTTAGTTAAAAGTGATGAAACTGTCGGCGAATGATGTATGGAAACTGGGTGACCATTTGGAACCAAGTAAACCTCAATTACTGTTCTATTTATTACATTAAATAAATTACTTGGATCAAATTTTTAGACATAAGCTATGAGATCATAAAAGTAATAATCAATAAGAGGAAATCATTGATAGTCAGTGTAACCTTACATATAGTTATGAAAACATGCCTCAAAATAGAAGCAAGTTACCTGTTTTATCTGTCATATAAATTGTTTAAACGTACCAAACGGTTGAAGAGTAAACATTCTCACAGCTGTCAAGTGAGACAAAAATCATTGCAATTTTTTCCGAGGGAGATTTGGCAGGGTCAACTCGGCAGTTTTATGTGTAAGACCTTAATTTCCAGACATGTGTGCATATTATGCAAATAAGTGAAGTAATTGTGTAAAGGGCAAAAATATTTACAAAAATGAAACATACATCTTTACTATATCTCTGATAAAGAAAGTATAAGAAGTCTCTTCATGGAAAGCCTTGTGTCCACCAAAAAGAATGTAGTAATTGATGCTTGCTGATAGGTATCTATTTAAGCCTTATTGTTAGGAAAGAAATGAGAAGGATACATAGGGTGTGCTTTATTCACGACCTATGAGTAGAGTGTAGACAGTTAGAAATTTATATATCACAAGTGACTCTAACTATATAGGTTATATGTACAGCATATAACACACACACACACACACACACACACACACACACACACACACATCCAGGGACTTTAGAAAACTATTAACTTTCAAATGTACCCTTAGAAAGATTTCTCATTTTATTTACATGTGTGTGTGTGTGTGTGTGTGTGTGTGTGTGTGTGTGTGTGTGTGTCCATAGAAGCCAGAAGGCATCAGATCCCCTGAAGCTGGAGTTACAGGTAATCATGATCCACAAGAGGTGGGTGCTAGGACCGAACTCCAGTCCTTTGCAAGAATAGTTCACTCTTAACACCGAGAAATCTCTTCACACCGTGCTTTCCTTTTACGTATTTGTCAAAGAAAAATGTGTATAATAAAAATTCATTTTTTCAGAAGTCATTGTAAGGAAGAAAGAGGAGGAGCAGAAGGAGGAGGAACAGAAGGAGAAGGAAGAAGAAAGAAGAAGGAAGGAGGAAGGAGGGAGGGAAGGAGGGAAGGAGGAAAGGAGGAGGGAGGAGGGAGGGAGGGAGGGGGAAGGAAAGAAGGAAGGGAGGGGGAAGGAAAGAAGGAAGGGAGGGGGAAGGATGGATGGATGAATACCCAGGTGCTCCTCCTGAAAGATCACCTGCTTAGGTATTTTGTAAATCTCCATTTCTCTGGAGGACTGACTGGCTTATGTTGTTGCTCTCGCCCTTTTCACCTCTAGACATTACCTGTCACTTTCTTCTCTGAAAACTGAGGATTCATTGGTCTTTTACACCCTTGCCCCGTCCTCTATACTCAAACCTCTAAACACAGCTCATTGTCATTTGGTTAAATCTCAATTTAGTGTTGGCATTATAGGATTAGCTAATTTCCTTGACAGATAAAGCAAGTATTTGTTCTGTAGCACACAAAGAGTCATTCTCCCTGCATTTTTGTCTGGACCTTTTGATTTCTTGTTTCCTTATTTGCTTGGTTGCCTGTTAGTTCTTATTTGGGCTCCCAAGCAGTGATCTAAAACTTTTCTCTGTGCCTTCAGGCATAGCAGACACTAACTGCATCTCCTAGAATAAATACTTCTAACCTCTCTAAGTCTTAGATGGCTGCCCACCCCCTCCACCACCCTGCCAGAAACTCCTGTCACTGTCCTCCACTGGTTTTCTTCTGTCACAAATCTGTTTGAACCCATAATTTTATAGTCCTCATTTTGGCAGAGTGTATTTTCCATTATCTTTTTGAGAAAAGGTCCAGGCAGGTAAAGATTTTGGTACTTGGAATAATTGAAAATATTCTAGCCTAGCCTGACCAGCGCTATAGTTTAAAAGGATAGTTTTCTTTATGATTTTCTTCCAGTATTCTGTGGCATTTCCCCTTTGTGTTTGTTTGTTTATCGTCTCTTAAGTTCTTGTTTTTTCTTACTCCCGAGGATTAACCCTTCAAGTTCCAGGAGAAAATTAGGCCTGGTCATTGGGGCCTCTTGTCGTTTGCAGTAGATGTCGTTTTCGTGGTTGTTTCTCAAAAGCCCATAAACCTGCTCAAAGCTCTGCTCAGTCTCACCTCTCAGCCTCTTGTCTCTGCTTCACTTTCACCATTTCATCTTTAGCGATCAAATTTAGCAAATGCCACAAGAGAAAAAGGTGGTGCTGAAAAGGTTCATTGGCCCCAGCTTCCCTTCATTTGGGAATATAAGCTCCACTCCAAAGATCTCCAGTGTTTCACAGCCTCTGCAACTCTGAGATGCCTCCCTACAAATTACACAGATGACAGACAGGCTGATAGATGGATAATGGATGGACGGATGGATGGATGGATGGATGATAGACTGGCAAGCAGACAGACAGACAGACAATAGATGGTTAAATGATAGATGATCCAGTATTTCTTAACGGAAGTGTTATTTCAACATCAACTAATTGATTTTTGTCTTTATTTCTATCAATAAAAATCTCTCTCAATCTCAAACTGCTTCTTAAATGTTTTCCAAGCCTTTGTAGCAAGCGCATGTCTTTCCCCATCTGCATGAGCACGTGTGTGGGCACTAGTGAGCGGAGGTCAGAGGACAACATCAAGTGAAGGTTCTCCTTTCCACCTCACTGAAACAATGGTCCTGTTTACCCCTGTGTTGACCTGAGAGCTTCCTACAATCCGATCCATAGCAAGAGTCCGGTGAGTTAGAGGCACAAACTGTCTCTGGTTCTACATGAACTCCGCGGATCTGAACTCAGGTTCTTGCGCTTACAAAGCAAGTGCTTTACCACTAAGCCATCTCCGCAGTCCGTGGTTTTCTCGGCCAACATTTCTGTTTAATCTGCCATCAGCCTGGCTTCAGAGCGTGTGTTCTCTCATCTTGAGCCTTCAATGCACCTCTGGTATTGAGGTGCTTTGTGCCTCTGCGTTCTTTTCCCTGTGTGGCTGTCGGTTTATAATCTTACATTGTCATTTTGTGTTTTCTCTTCCACATTAACCTTGTCGGTCAATTTTCAAGTGGTTTTAAAATACATTACATGAACCCCCCCGTCTCTGCCCAAAAGTTTTAACTAATTTTAACCCATAGGAACTTATGGCTGTGAATTTATAAAGTATTACTCTAGCAGCCTCCCATAATCTTTTTTTTTTTTTTGGTTCTTTTTTTCAGAGCTGGGGACCGAACCCAGGGCCTTGCGCTTCCTAGGTAAGCGCTCTACCACTGAGCTAAATCCCCAGCCCCGCCTCCCATAATCTTACGGCTATATTATTTCATTTTATTTCAAACTTCTATTATTTTATTAATTATTTAAATTTTGTTTTCTTAATTAGCTCTAAACATCTTTATTATGACATATTTATTTTTCAGTAAGAATTTTGAGGTCTTTATATAAATTGAAAGATACTTGAGATTTTACAATATTTCTTGCATTAATCTGTTATTTTATTACTTTTATATGTGAGGGATATTTTAGACAGAAGCTCATAAAGCTTGTGCTGGCCTGGATCTTTCTATGTACCTGTTCTGGGGCACACACTTTCACCTCCCAAGGCTGGCAGGCACCAGCCACCATGACTTCTTCTTTTTTTGTTCTTTTTGTCATATTTCAGTCAGAACGTGTTTTCCAGATAATACTATTTTCAATGCACTGAGGTTTACTTCATGGCCCTACGTGCAATCAATCTTTATGAATGTTCCATGTATGCATGAAACAGTCACACATTATGGAGATGTTGGATATAAAACTGCATGTCAGTTAAATCAAGGTTTTATTTATATTAGTAACACTTCAGTGTCTCCAATGCTTTTGCCTAATTGATACATTAATTATTGAGAATCAAGGTACACTGTAGAGGATTTTAATCTCTGATTTGAATTAGCCAATTTGTTTTGTGATTTAAGGCTGTTTGGGGTTATTTTATCTTTCTACTGAATTGTTCTTTTAACCATTTTTTAAATCTTCTCTCTCTCTTTCTCTCTCTCTCTCTCTCTCACACACACACACACACAGTTACTATTTGTATAATTATTGTTTCATTTAGTCAATTTTTGCAAATTTGCCCACATATTTATTATTTTCATCGAACATCAACATTCCTTCCATTATGAACTCCTTGTCAATTTAAATTCCTTTTCTCTGGGCTCAGGAGATGGCTCAGTGGCTGGACCACTTGTGCAAGTGTGACGACCAGGATCCAGATCCTTAAGACCAATGTCAAAGGTGGGCAGACATCATGGCTGCCTACAGTCCCTACACTCAGGAGACAGAGACAGGGATCCTGGGACAAACTCCCCAGTTAGACTAACTCAAATCCATTAGCTGTGAGTTCCGTGAGAGGTCCTTCTTCAACAAATAAAATGAAAGTGATCCAAGAAGGCACTTGATACCAACTTTGGGCTTCCACATGAATGCACACACATGCACACAAATACCCTACACATGTGTGTTCCTACATATGTGAACACATCCAAACAAAGGGACCAGACATATGTACAAGGCAAATGATATTTTTTCTGGAACATAGGTTATACTATTGTTGCTTTACAAATTGCCTTGGGATCCTCAAGACCTGACAGATGTACTCTCCATGTGTGACATTGTGTGCTCCCACCACTATGTGCTGTTGAGCTTATGTCACTGTGACATCTGACACGAACAACTTAAAGAGAACAGTTATTTATTCTGCCACTTTTGAACGGGCCCAATTAAATCATCCCATCTCTAAGAAAGCCTCTCAGATCCCGTTAATGTCATCTTTCTTCAAATTTACACAGCACTTTGCTTGTAGTTTGGCCGTTATAATAGCCCAGCCCTGATTACAGTTATTTCTGTGTACTTTTCTATCTAAACCATGAGTTCCTTATTGTCTTAGCTACTTTATCTCCTGTTACACCATGGCCAAGGGAACTTGTAAAAGAATTTACTGGGGCTCACGGCTCCAAAGGGTTAGAATCTATGGTCGTTATGACAGCAGGCAGGCGGGCTTGGCACTGAAGCAGTAGTTGAGAGCTTACATCCTGATCCACAAGCATGAAGCAGAAAGACCCAGAGACAGAACGCGAATGGTGTGGGCTTTGAAACCTCAAAGCCTGACCTCAGTGACACACCTCCTCCAACAAGGCCACACCTCCCAATCCTCCCTAAACAGTTGCATCAACTGAGATCCAAGTATTCAAGTACATGAACCTGTGGGGGCCATTCTCACTCAAACCTCTACACATGAGTCTAGAGTTCACCTTTCATTCTTTTTATTTCTTATTTAACTTTTGGTCTTCTATAATAACAAGTACAGTTCTTTTTATGTGGAATCTTTTCAAAATATTCACTAAAGGGATACCAATCTGATCATGTTCAATAGTCAACACTAGTTCATTCTGAATGATTTTCTTACTATTGCCTGATTTTTATAGTTTGGTTTTTTTCTTTTGAAATAATAGCCCAAGGACATTCTAATTTTTTTGTTTCCATTGTTTATTTATTTGTTGAACAATACACACAGAATTAAAGCAAACCTCAGGACCTGGCAACATTCCAAAAACACCACTCACTGTGTTGACCTTTTGGGTTGTATTTGAGCTCAGTAAGACGATTCCTCCATGGAGCCTGGCAGGAAGACATGAGCAGATTGGAGAGGTCATGGGGCCACTGTCATAAAACTGTCCCACGCCTTCCAGGATGAGCTGTGCCTCTTGCTCACTGTGAGTTTTTGGCAAATCCTTGCCTTATCATCCTTTGGCATGGTGGGTACCACATGGTGGGCTCTCAATTGAGGCTTAATGAATCTAGCTGAATTACTCTTAGCTCTTGGACTCATAAACCAAAACCAACATTGGCATGTCCTAGAAAGCATAATACAAAGGGCTAATCACTTAGCAAAATGCCAGAGAGGGCTGGTACTTTGTGACCACTCAAGTGCCAAAGGCAGAGTGGGCAAGGTCTTTAAATCCACAAATTCAACCCACTGCTGTGCTTCTGTTTGCTACAATGGAGATCCAGAATTTCCACACATTATGAGATCCTTTCCATGTCCTAATTATTTCCAAACATTTAAAAAGTAAATTGTCAACTGTAAAGATTCTTGGTGAGTGTTCAAATAATTACTGAAATCGATTTTTGTAAAATTAACCAGTATAGTTGGAGTGATTAGGACCCTGTGGCAGTAGTTGACTGCTATTTACCAAAGAGCCCTCATAATCTAGTTGTCCCCAGGGAAAACTAAAGCAGCAATGTATCCCTGAAGATCACAATCACTCCCGAGCCAACTTTTTTCTGAAAACCTTCTGTGTGGAGCTCCTGTGTAGCCAATGGCTAAACATGCCTGAAGAGTGATCTTGGGCAATAGGAGACCTCTCTACCTATGCAAGGGGATAGAACAAGAGTCAAAGTGTTGTGGTGTTTAGTTTAATATTTTATACACTTTTGCTATGGACTTTCACAAACGTATGGGAAACTTAAAAAAAAATCACTCCTAATTCCATCAACTCAAATTGTTTATATTATTTCAGTAACCATCACTTGCTTACTCCTTGAAAACAGAGTTTCTCTCATCAGAATAACACTGAGAGGCATGCATGGTGGTGTATGGTTATCACCTCAGTACTTGGGAGGTGGAGGCAGGAGAATCAGGAGGAGTTGGAGATTATGCTCAGCTGCAAGGTGAGTTCGAGGTCAACCTGGCCACGAGGGAAAGCAGAATGTGGAGGTGAACAGGGAGGTCAGTCTGGGCCCTTGTCAATGGAGGGACTTTGGCCTATACGGTGTTTGTAAGTGCTCTTCAAACCCGGTTTGTTCACCCCTTCAGTGTGGTGATGTTACCAACAATCAATGTGGTATTTCTATTGGAAAGTTCAGGAGAAGGAAAGGAAATGTCTGGGGCCCTGTCCGTCCAACAGGTGTGTCTGCTTGGACTTCATCTCTCTCTTCTCAGCTCTCACACCACCTGCTTTCCACAGAGTCAGGGTGCCACACTCCAAACCATTTAACTAGGCAATACTTTGTTTTGATATCATTTTGGAAACTTAGGAAAGTGAAGCAACTTACTATCTCAGCTGAGGCAGGGGTGGAATGGGGGTGACTGGGTTTATTTCCCCCAACCTTGTCTCATGACTGGGGGGTTCAGCTACACTCTGCAGCCCTCCTGGGCTCTTGGGAATCTGTCACCACACCAGCACCTGTGCTGTGTCTGCATAGGTGGGAGAGCCACCTTCCCCAGATTGCCTGTGTGCAGCACAGTGGGAACTCTGAGTAGCTGCCTTTTCCAGTTCACATCACTGCCAGGGCAGACAGACCTGGGAATGGTTATCGGACCAGAGCTGCAGGCGAAGGGCTAATCCAGTGCTGGAAGGGGGCGCTGGTAGTTAAGCCCTTTAATGGCCCAGTCCTATGATAATTAGTCCTGGCCCGAAGCTAGCAAACTGGGAACCCCTCTAACCTGAAACGGAGCCTCATCCACTGCTTGGCGCTAATCCTCTGCACAATGAAAGCTGAACTAATTCACTGGGTAAACACCCTCTCCAGTTACTTACAAGCTGTCTTATTTCAGCCCCAAACCAAATAGAAAGGCGGCCAGTGACTGGAAAGAAAATCAAATATTTAAGGACCCATTTTACCTTAAAGCCTACAACCCACCCCACCTCCCCGCCCTAGGAAGGATGCTGGCCTACCTTGCTTGGGATAGTGAATTGTGCCATATTTTTAAAAAGACAGGCAAATACTCGGAATGGAAACAATTGCCACTGAGAAGTCTTTCCTCAACACGGTCCTTTCTGTTCTCTTGGTAGCCACAAAGAACCACAATCTCTGAACAGAGCCAGCTTTTACTAAGTGTCTACACTTGAACTTAGCCAAAAAGCTGAAAGTCGGTGCTTAGCAAACATTTAACAAAGGTCAGTTTGCATTTTTATCTCAGAAGATTCTAGGCTACCGGTCCTCAAATTCCAGGTACAGCACTTGAAAAGGCCCCTAAAAACTGGTTGCTGGAAAGTTTATGTCAACTTGACAGGCACTAAAGTCCTCTGAGAGGAGGAAATCTCAATTGAGAAAATACCTCTATAACATCAGGCTGTGGGCCAGCCTGTAGGGCATTTTCTTAATTAGTGATTGGTGCACAAGGGCCCAGCCCATTGTGGGCGGTGCCATCTTTAGGTTGGTGGTTCTGGGTGCTATATGAAAGCAGGCTGAGCAAGCCATGAGGCGCAGTAAGCAGCACCCTTCCATGGCTTCTGCATCAGCTCCTGCCTCCAGATTTCTGCCCTGTTTGAGTTCCTGTTCCAACGTCCTTTAGTGATGAACAGCGATGTGGAAGCATAAGCCAAATAAGTTTATTGTCATAGCAATACCCTGACTTAAACACTAAACCAACAGAGGGAGGGTATAATGGGACTTCCAGAGATCCTCTGGTCTAGAATAAGGGTCAGGACACTTTTTAAGAAGCAAATACTGGAGGGAATATTGTGGGCTTTGTGTACTGTGCAACTGTTTCAACTGTCCACGGACACACAACATTCCAGGGGACAGATATGGGTACCAATATTAAAATATCACATAATTTCTGCACACCATGAGTGCTTCCATAGTTTCAGATAGTGGATGTCAGGCATCGAGGCAGATGTGGCTGGTGTTTACCCGCCCACAACTAGAACAGCATGGTTAGATGAGAGCTGATGGTGACAGAGGTATCAGCTGAAGACCTGACAGCAGCAGTGGAGGAAACAACTTTAAGAAAAACCTAACTTCTCATTTCTAAACACCCAAGTGTCGTGTGGGCCGAGAACTGTCCTAGGCTTTGGGATTGGAGTTGGAGAAAACCAGGACCCACCTTGACCCACCTCTGTGGGTAATGTTCTGCTTAGCATCAGCCCAGAGGCCAGGATGTGGATCCCCCAGGCCTGCCACTCGTTTTCCTGAGGTCACAGTTTTCTGGGCTGGGCACCTGACTGTGTTTGGGAATCTAAACTATAAGCATAGACCAATACTAAGAACAGCAAAGTCAGAAAGAGAGAAAGCCAAGCAGGAGACTGGGTCCTGAACCCAAATGCCAGAGATTGCATTTTCTCAGTGCAAAACATCCATCTTCCCTTTAAGAACCACGAGCAGTAGCAGACAAAAATTTTAAGAGGGAGGATGCTATTATACAAACGTGGATTCTTTGTTTAGGAAGTCAAGATAACCAAATCTCCATTTCTAGGGTGGGGCGTTAACATTGTTTCCCATGGAAAGATGAAAAGATACAAAAATGTTCCTTAGAGGAAGCAAATGGGATCCCTAAAGTCTCCTTCGACCACCTTACTCTGTCTTAACCTGGAAAACTGAAGGTGGCATTGGAGTCCTGTTAGATCTTCTGTTCGTGAGTGTGGAGAAAGACTAGAAAGTATTGCCTCACCTTCCATCAGTCCACTAGGATCCTGAGCTCTCTTATGGGAAGAGCTTTGTTGGTTTGTGTTAGATAAACAGGTAGGTAAACATGGGTGGGCTATACCGCCATAGCATCAACCTGGACTTGACCATACCCATCATGAAACAGGGTCAAGGAATGGACCTAACTAAGTCAGGTGTTTTGAATGCTGGCCAGCCTACTTCTTCGTTTAGTGAACTGGTACAAATTATTTCAAATCTTAGTTCCAGCACCTATCAGAAAAAAATCTAAACCAAACCAAGCCAAAAACCAAACCAAACCAAACCAACCAACCAATAAACAAAAAAACCAACAACACTTAAGTCAAAGGGTGTTTCTAAATATTAAATTATAAACTCTAACAATGGGTGTGTCTAGCATATTGTCTAGAACTTGCAAGAAACCTGATAGTTCTGTCTCTTTTAAAGTATTAATAAAGTAGAAATATTGTGTTATTTTACTTGAACTCCATTGACTGCTTTGAAGTATTCTAAAATGCAAATCCATTTCTTTCCAGGGCTCTGAGGCAAATGGTACTATGGTCGCAGTTTTGTTTGACTTCCTGAAAGATGTAACTAGATGCGTAGATCCACAAGGACAGAGCAAAGATGGAAAGTGTCCCTCTAAAGCCAGAGTGGGGATAAACTGAAAGGGGATGGCCTTTCTGGCCGAGAGATCCCAGAGACATGCTCCGAGTTGGGCATTCAATGGGCGTGAGTGACTCTGAGTTAAGGGACAGAGGAAGAGAGGCAGCAGTGATCCCGCTAAGCTAAGGGCTACAGTGTAACTCAACGGCAGTAAGAGCTCATCTACCAACGCACCAGAGACATCCCCAAAGCACCAAGAGTAGGAGCTATGGGCTGCGGCTGCTCTGGCTGGCCAGGGCTTCTCTCTGAGAGCCTGTGATCCTTGCTCTGAACTGTCCGCTTTCTCAGATCACCGTCACTAAGGGTATCATTGTTCGTTTACGCTGGTCTGGGACTGCAGTTCCTAGCGGACCTATTCGCCTTTGTTTTGAGACTTGCTTTACTTCACAGTTGCACATTTTAGCTTCTGGTTTTGGTTGTGCCATTTGGAATTCTACTCAGTTTACACAAGAAGCTGGGATCTCGAGCCCCGGAGCCTAGGCTGAGCTGCAATCACGTGGTCTCGTCTGTGAGCATAGACAGAGTGGTGATCCAAGATAACAACTCGGTGAATGAAATCAAAAAATGAGAACCACACACATGACTCAGGAAAAGACTTAGTGGGAAAGAGCTACGATGTCCTAAAAGGGAGGGGTGTGGCAGAAGGTCCTTTTATAGTGTGAAGGAGGAAGATCTGCTAAGGGTTGCTAAGAGTTGGTTTAGGTCCTCATGTGACTTCTTGTTCCCAACCTGACGACCATGGCTTGGTGAATTTAAGCGGGAAAGATGCAACTTAGTGGCAGTAAGAGGTTGCCAAAGCACCAAAAGGGAAGCCCAAAGCATCAAGAGGCATCGAGGATAGGAACCGTGGGCTGCAGCTGCTCTGGCTGGCCAGTATGTCTCTCTGGGAGGCCATGATTCTCTAGACTCAGGCTCCTTTATTACACCGCAGGACATGGTGTTTCAGGTATTGTCTGTGGGGCCGGGCTGCACCCCCTACAGCTCTAGCTGAGCCTCAGAATGAGGTGGTGCTTAAACCCTCCCTAGAGATCCCCACTCTCCCAGCCTCTAGGTCCTTGTTCCCTGTGGTGATGAGGCTCCATACTCAGGGCCCGTTGGTGAAACCCTGGAATGCTTAAACATCCATGTTCATGTTCACTGAACACTTGTCAAACATGTGGCAAGGGAGTTCTTAGTCTGTTTGTGTGCGTTGCCTTTACATCAGAACCCCCCATCTTTGGAGTAGCCAGATCAGGAAGCCAATGGAGAGAGGAAGTAGAGGCCTTCCCAACTCCGCATATTCAAATACGAACTAGATTACAGCATTTTGAGGCAGGGAGGTGTGGATAGTCAGAAGGCCCTACACTTTATTGTTGTCTTCTACAGACAGAGAAGACATTGGGGACAGGTCAGATAGAGCACAGCAGTAACCAGGAAAATCTGATCATTGTAGTGAGGGATAGAAACAGGCCTGCATCGTCTATGTACCTCATGATTACCATGAGCTCAGCAGCGTGTACATAGAGATGCTCTGAAGTCTTGGCTACATTAGCCCTCTACTAAGTCTTCCTATTTCACTGAAACCAGAAGAAGAAAGGGAAGGCAGGAACTGCTGAATACCACAACCTTCCTTTCCCCCTTCATGGTTGAGGCCCTACATTCTGCCCGTTCGAGTTTTGGGTTAAGATCCATGTCTTCTCAGATTCTCAGAGAGGGAGATAAGAAGACTGGACTGCGTTTGAAGATTGTGCCGAGGAGGGAGTGGGAAAGCTGCAAAAAGCCCTGTGCAAAGCCTTGCTAATGGAAACACCCTATCTACGTTAAGTGCTTAATAACGAATCTTATGTGAAGACAACGGCACGAAGGCATGGCCAAGTTTTCCTGGAATTTTCCAGATTCCTCTGTTAGACAAGTTAATCCTCAATTCTATGTTATCAACTCTGTCAGCCAGAAAGAAAATCTTGGTCTCCTCAGATATTTAATGAACAATGAAACAAGATATAAAAGCGTAATTTGGATATTTCAAGTTCAAAGGCTTATCTAAAGTATTAGGTTCTTATAGAGAGCTTAAATCAGGTATATACAGAAAATCTCAGCTGTGCCAGGGGCGTTTTCCCTCAATAATGTAGAAATGATGGGCTTGGAAGGAAATGACTTCTGTTATCATTGATAGAAATGTAAAGTTATGTTATGATATGTGCTGCTGGTCCTCCGGGCACTTTCCACACTTGTATTTACACCTGCCCACTTATCAGATTTGTGACTATATTAAGTGGTGCTCAACTAGTTTTCTTCTGAGGAGGCACCAAACAAGATGCCTATCACATCAGAACAGACCTCCTTCCTAGGGGCCCAAAACTAAGAGCTAGTTTCCTGATGAAGATTGTTTACAAATATTCCAAATTGACAACAGATATGTAGGCAGACTTCAGCAATGACCACAAACAGTCATTTGTTCATTTCAGAAACCAAGGCTTTGGCATGGGAGATAGGATATAGAAATTCATGTTCCAAAGTTATGTAGATCTGGTCTCAGGGACGGAGCATGTCTGAATTAGCCAGTGATTAGAAGGCGAGTCCATACCCAGGCATTGTAAAAAGAGTTTAAGGCCAAGGTGAAGGTTTAGACTTAGAAAACAAGTGTAGAGTTATGGTCCTGGGACTTGAGTGCAGGCTGGAATGTAAGCAGAAAGAATTAAGTCCTACCAGATGGCCAACTCAGAAGGACTGCATAGGATCTGGTAGGCATAAAGGCCTAAGCTAGTCATTGAAGGAAATCTGAGAGGATAACTTCCCCAAACATTGGTCTTCAAGAGTCAGTAGCTCCTGAAGAAAGGGACATATAGTGTGCACCTGGGCTTGCCTTCCAGTGGCTAAATGGCCAGCACAAGGATAACCGTGAGTCTAGACTTGTTACAGACATTGGCCTGTGAGAGGGTGTGGTACATAATCCACTGATCTGAAATTCATGCCAACAAAGACTATTGGGGACCTGTGGCATTTCTGTCCTTGTCACTGGACTCTGGCCTTACCCATATAAAACCTTTCTTGGAATAGAGGCAATTTGGGTCAAACCTTCCGTTTCCAGGTCCCATGGTCCTAGGCTTGCTTGTCTCAATGTTAATGACTAATTGTTCCCTGATATCCACCATGGTGAAGGGCTCACACACTGAAGTTAGATGGGTAAAGATGCCCTGAGCAATGAAAGGTGCTGAGCGATGAGCGTTTCCAGGATACATGTACTGGGAAGAGTTGCTGGGCCTGAGCCTTTTAGACCTTTCTCTGTGTCTTATCTTTGCCTTCCCTCTTCTCTTTATTTCTTTTTTTTCTTCTGCCTTGATTCCATACCGGATTTCTGAGGTGGTTTCCAAGGCTACAATCATGCTTGGATAACTGAGAGACAACTCAGAGGCAATCCACCATGCTCTAAGGACAGCAGCATGAATCCCAATCTCAGACCTCACAAGAGAGTGTATCCCCTTGAAGTCACTGTGGTTGGGCATCCTTACTTTGCAGCTGGACTTAATCCTGATTAATGCACACACTTACCAGCTGGGCCGCTTACAGAAAGAATGGAAGGTTCCACTGAGAGAGGGAGAGTCTCTTTCCTTTTAGCAGATCTGTTTCACTGCCTGCCTGGGTTGCCAGCTCCAGCTTGCGGTTGGTTGGAGAAGCCAGTGTCCGGAAGTTCTGACAACCAGTCAGAATAAACAGAGCGACATTTGTCCAAAAGCTCCATCCAGAATGCTATACCTGCCTGGGACCGCCCCTCCTTATTTGCTCAGAGAGGGTTGTTAAGCCTGAGCTCCTATGGAAGCTTATAAGCTTTCGGACCATTGTGGTGTGCCTCTTGATTTTGAACATGACACAGGAGTAGTAGAGGAATACTGACAAGGACCATTCTCAGCGCTCCAAAGTCATAATCAGCCACAGCCAGCCTGTTGGTATGATAGCATTTAAGGTGCTGGAAAGGCGACTGGGTCTTAAGGATGAGCCCCCTAAGGCCAAATACTTCGTGATCACATCTGGAGCTTTCTCTGGAAAACGGGGTCCTCTGGTTCGAAACCCAGCTTCTGTTCATTCTACAGCAGGAAAAAGGTACTTCTGAGGGTACTAAAAATTGAAGGCCTATGCCAAACTTTCTGCAAACATCCTCTGACTTATTTGCAGATAGACACATGCCTGCAGAATACTACCTCCTTACTCCATAATTAACGTAATTAATCGTCTACACGCATATGTACTGTAAATTACACGCATATGTACTGTAAATTACACGCATATGTACTGTAAATTACATTTTCCCGGGCAGACTCTCCCATACTAGCAAACGTCGTCCAGGATGCTGATGTCTTCACATTCTTTTCTCTCCTACCTTGATCTCCCCAGTTCCCACATCTGTGAAAGCCCTATTAAAGAGATCATTTCCCACGCCACCCCTCAGCAGCTCGGCACACCTGGTAATAAATAATATGATCATTGCCTAACAGGCACTGTTAGGAAGACCCGAGTGATAAATAGAGAGACTCCCTGCCTCTGCACAGGCTCTGTGGTGAGGGCCCGCAGAAGAGTTAGCTATTAAAGAGCACACATAGCCACAGGCAAATTCTCTTACCCGCTTCTCCTTGTGGAGACCTTTTCTTAAGAGCTGAGATTGCTCCGATGGTTCAAGGTGCTATTGAGCTCTAACGGGGACAATTACAAGACTCCAGTCGCAGCATCTGAGGCCGATGCTTGCCTCTGATAAGGTTGCTTGAGAATAATGCAGAGGAAGAGAGGCCTGATAATAGGTTGCTGAAAGGGTGGGACGGAGCATCTTCGCCCAGAGCCTGCAGACTGAAGCAGCTGCTGTTGCAGAGAGGCCTCCCCCGCCTCACCTCAAATTCTCTTCCATTTTTATTGCATTAATAAAAACCACAACACTCTCTAGACATGCACTTCAGAAATCATTTTTTTTTTTAGCTCCAAGCTAGTCACAATGTTCGCCAACTGATTTTGTAGTGTGAGAGGTCTTAAGAATAATTCTGCCTTTCTCATTCAGATTTTCTTCTTTTCTATTATGTGTTGAGAAAACCAGAGCAGGAACAATTGTTATATTTTGCTCCCCGTCTCCCTCCAGTTGTATCATTTGCTACCTACCTAATTCTTTGACTTTAAAAACCTTTTACAAAATCAAATAATAAGAAGAAAGAAATCCAAGGCCGTCCTTTTGTGGAAATTTCCTTTTTCTCTTTTCATTGTACTGTCTGTCATCTGTTAGATGTGAGGTGTCTTTCTCTCTCTCTCTCTCTCTCTCTCTCTCTCTCTCTCTATCTCTCTCTCTCTCTCCTCTCTCTCTCCCTCTCTCCCTCACATTTTCCCTCCCTCCTCTCCTTTCTTTCTTCGAGGATTTGATGGCAGATGTTTGCCCAGGGTTAGCCAAATTCAGGAGTGATTGATTTATGCACATTGTGTGCAAACACAATTTAAGACAAGACATTTGAATTTAGCTGATTTAGGGTGCTTATCCTAAACAATCCCAGAAACCAATGAATTTACTGGTTTGTGTCCTCAGTGTTTCATGAAGCCTAGGCATCCTCCTTGGTAAAGGCAGAGCCAGGCGACCAGGTGTAGAGGAGTAACCCCACTCTGCACCAAGCAGCTCTGGCTGTCTAGTCCTGTGCTAACCCACTACTTGAAGCCAGTTCTATGGCAAATCAAACTAAGCAAATACCTGCTGAGACCAGAAGGTATACACAGCTGGATGCTGGTACCTAGGAATATCATTTTGGACTATAATCAATGCAAGTGCATTGATGTTAGATTAATAATACAATGTAATGACGGAGTTCAAGGTCATGTGCTGTAAGTGCCAGGTAGGACCCATGGTGCCAGGAAAATGTTGGTGGAGTATCTAGGTAGGACTTCCTTTGTCGACAAGAGATTAGGGATGTAAGTCAGTGGTACTTCTTAGCATTCACAAGTTCCTGAGTTCAATTCCCAATGTTGTCAAAGAAGAGGTGGTGGTGGTAGTATGATAGTTGGATTCTAAAGATAAAAACAGGTATTTGTGATTAGGGCTTCCATAGGGAAGCCACCTA
This sequence comes from Rattus norvegicus, assembly GCF_021556685.1. NCBI lineage: Eukaryota > Metazoa > Chordata > Mammalia > Rodentia > Muridae > Rattus > Rattus norvegicus. The sequence continues at coordinate 108,405,839 of NC_141541.1, read as the reverse complement.
CCTCCAGTCATCTTGCAAGGACTGCATTGTGAATGTAAGTCCCTGGAGCCTACTGAGTCAGAAAGTTGAAGCGTTCTGTGAAGTGTAACGAAAACAAAGACTGCCCCAACTGCTAAGTCCCATTTTGAATCCTCACAGATGTTGGCCTCTATCAGAGAGCACTGGATTGACATTAACTCTCAGACCATTCGCTCCTGACCTGTTTCTTACGGGAAAGAGAATAGTGACAAAATTTCCCCATCCAATTAATTTTCTGATACTAATGAGGAAGCCCAGAAAATCGGAAGGGACGCAAGAGCTAGGACACCCAGGCCAGTCCTCCTTGTCTGTATGCCATAGGTTCAGCCTGGGAGACACACTTTGTCATCCCAAGCCATCCATTCTTTTTCTGAAGATGATAGGAACTGAGGCAAAATGTCCTTCTGGCCTTCAGCATTAGAATGCCTTATGGCCACTGCCAAGAAGCTAGCCATGTATGCTTGCCCAAAGACAGCTCATGGGGTTGTGGATGTGACCCTTGCAAACATCCTTTCCTGAGTTGCAGAACTTTCAAGCTCTCGTTTCCAGTGAAGACACTAGATAACAGCCAAGAAAATGTCTAGTCATGGGAGAGAGCCACTTGATTCCAGGGGAGAGTCTTACACGGCCTAATCTGCTACATAGCATCACTTGAAAAGGAACTACGAGAATAGGGTCTGAGAATAGAATCCATACAGTTTAAACTTAGAATCCTTTTTTAAAAACTGAATACTGGTCTCTATACTTACACATAGGTTGAACATCCATGAAGTCGATCTCTGCTAACACTTCTCAAAGAAGGCATGATGCTGACCACTAGCTCAGTAGAATAAAGAAGGCTCAGGAAGTGTGTTTGGTGTTTTGTGCATTGAGCAAAACACAGTGTGCAACTTTCTGAGGTCTCGATACAGTGTGAATGTAAGACAGAAGTTTTCCAGGTAATTGTAACATAAGCCATTCTTCTATACTGCTGTCCATTGGCTGATGATGTTTCAGTGTTTTGATGTTTGTATTGTTCAGAAGCATGGGAAACAAATTAACATTTGCTCTATGTGTTTCCATACAAAAGACATGTGCTATTTTGGTAGTTTGTCTTATACTGGGATGTATATAGTGCTGAGGACACTGTCTTTAAAGGCTGCCGATCGTCCATTTATCAGAGCAGGTCCAGAAGCATCATTCTGAAGATGTCAGTTGTTAGAAGGTTCAGTCTTATGTATGGGCCACAGTGCTCTGCTTAAAACTTTGTGCTGGAGCACAGCTCTGTATCAGGGGCTAACTGGTAGTTTAAATGAGACATGTCTCCATAGGCTCACATATTTTGAATAGTTGGCCCCCAGTTAATGATGCTTTTTGGGGGATGTTAGGGAACCTTTAGGAAGTGTGGCTTTGTTGGTAGAAGTATATCCATGAGGATGGGCTTGGAGACTTCATGGTCTCACCCCAACTCCAGTTTTCTCTCTCTGCTTGTGTTTGTTGTTGAAGTTGTGTTTGGCCAACGTCTTGCTCTTGCTGTCCACTCCCATGCATCTGCCATGATTATGGACTCTCATTCTGGGACCATAAGTCAAAATAAACTCATCCTTAAGTCTCTGGTCATGGTTTTATCACAGCAAGAGAAAGGTAACTTACACATATGCTGGGATGGAGAAGGTATACATTCTGACCCTCGAATCACATCTACACTTCAATGTGGCTTGGGAATTTCGTGTTCTCACTGTTCCTTCAACTACGGGATGATTCTAGGGCACAGCACAATCTAGACAGAAGACAACTTGTGAAGCACTCAACGTTTCCTCCTCTCAAAGACTAAGATCAATGTCAGCCGAGTTTTCATTCATTCAAGCTCCTGCTTAGTTTGACCTAAAGAATGTTTGCAGAATTTCTTATTGTTTATCTCTCCCTTATGCCCGATTCTCCATCACACTCATTTACTGTAGTCCATCATTTCAATATGAAAGGGATCAGAACTCTTCTAATAAAAGCCTTGTGTCTGTTTCCTGTTTCACATTGCCTGAAATGATCTGGTTTTCAAGTATGTCAAGGAGATATCCATCTTTAAAATAACAAAATTCATAAAAAGAGGTTTTTTTATTTGAGTTAAGAATTCATGAGGAATTTCTTACATGTAAATTAAGTAAACATTTGGGATCTCAATGTGAAAGGATAAGATTTGTAAATTCATGTATTTGTAAGTTTTCAAAGCATTTGTAAGAGCTGGAGAGCTGGACCAATACCTGAGCTGAGGTGAAGATTTCTTGCTGCTCTCTCCGAGCATCCAATTTGGTTGCCCAGCACTGATATAAGACTGCTTACAATTTCCTGAGAACTCCAGCGGTAGGGGATCTGATGGCCCTTTCACAGACATATGTGTTCACCCAGATGACCTGTATATGTACCTACACAGAACACATGTACACTTAAAGGACTTTTTAAAAAATCTGTACAAATTTCTCTTTAAAACAACACAGTTCCTTATTATTAGAAGATTCCAAAGATTCCACAATAATCATTTTGGAAAACTCCAACTCTCTGTGGACATTAAGAGACTCACTTCGATTTACAAGTTCCTTGAGACCACTCAGTCAGCAGGAAATCAGATGTCAGGTGAGGCAGCCTGAGCTCTGTATTATTAAAGAAGAATATGAAGGTGTTTTCCCTCATGGAGATGGTACCAGTATTTCTGAAATACTTCGAACACCAACACCCCCCCTTCTCCACATAGCCTGGGAGTGAGGGCACTTGCCCAGATCCTCAGCTTTCATCCAGGGAGTCAGGCCTGTTTCCAATAGTGAGCATGTGGTAAAAGCCCTCTGCAGTTCAAGAGGTTAGTGTTAGGGAAGTCTCCTGAGTCTTTTTTTTTTTAAGACAAGCAAAGGGGAAAAAATATCCCTTTCGATTTTCTAGAGTTCTAAAACTTATTTTTTAAATTAAAAATTTTAAGTCAAGGATTTACAAGTCAGCTATTAACTTTTAAGAGTTTCATTATAGTTTTTAAAAATCATAATTACTTGGGGAAGGGGAGAGGGAGTGTCTACTTTATTCCTAATGGAAACTATACATATAGATGAAGTGTCTATATAAAAGTGGAAGCCATGATTATATTAATACTGCCTAACTGATATTCAATAACGCACCCTTCTCTATCCCATTGTCCATGTTTAAATACTTCAAAAAGAATTCTAATCAAGGGGAAATTAATAGGGAGGAGAGACTGGGGCTGGGAGAAGAAGGTTCTAATCCCACTATCTCTTAATATTTCAAAGTCTCTTTTATTTTCTTAATAAAAGGGCGAGAGAAAGAGAGGGGGAGAGAGAAAGGGGAATTAATCCAGTGCTCTGAACTGTCCTCTCATCTTAATGCTTTAAATAAATTCTAAGAGAATATCACACATGAGAAGGCTATTTATGTCCAACAGCCAGGCCTCACTTCTGCTTCTCAGCTCCCCCATCCTCCCTTCTTTCTGCCCTTTATTGTACCTGTTTTCTTTCTATTCTTTACTCTATCCCCAGGATCTTCGAAACCCAGTAACACAGCTAGCCTCAAGGTCCAAGATCCCCCTGAAATGACCTGGCTATGTCTCTTCCCTCTACTCCTTCCCCTGTCTTGTTTCCTGGGAGCACACTCGCTGGTGCACCGTGTGCATCCCTGTCTCTGCCTCTGGACCAGATTCTCCATCATCTCCTCCAACTCTGTCTGCTCTACTGATTCTTCAAGATCCATCACTGTTGTGATGGCACTCCCGAGTGGCATTTTAACAGGCAGAAGAGTAGGCTCCTATAATTACCCATCTACATGGGAGGCAGTTAGCATTACATAATTCCACCTTTATAGCAGTCACCATTTTATAGGCAAGAACTGGTTGAGGGAATGGAGAGGTCAGCCCTCAAGCCAGCTGAGTTGGAGAGCTGGACAGAGAAGCCTGGAATCTGATCCCTCCTTTGTTACGTAACTGCTACTAGTGCAGTGAAGACACAGTGCATACAACCTAGCAGCCTCAAATCACTTCATGCAACACTTTCTCCAAGCAAGACGATAAGCCTTGGAAAGAGGACTGCCATACTCATGCCTGAGATGTGTGGGTCTGAGGTCCTATTTAATGGTAAGGATTGTTTCCTCCCCCCCCCCATTACTTGATGGTTTTCAGGCATCATGCAATCAACTTACATGTAAACCTAATTCAGGCTTCTAAACATACACACACTTCTTTCCTCAAAATTGAAAATGTATCTGTGCTGACACATTCGAAGCCTAACGCGTCTATTGCATGCCACTGATGTAGCAAGGAACAGATTACTTCGCTTCTTATCCCCCTTCATTTTATGTTTGCTGTGAGTGAATGTTTTGTATGTATACATGTCTGTGCACCATGCGCATGCTTGCTGCCCAAAAATGCTAGAAGAGGTCATCAGATCCCCTGGAACTGGAGTTACACACAGTTGTCAGTTGCCATGTATGCTCGGGAATTGAACCAGGGTCCTCTGGAAGAGCAGCCAGTGCTTTTAGCCTCTAAACCATTGCTCCGGTCCCCTCATTTGTTTAACAGACACTTGACTGAGGACTTTGAAGTGCCAGTTACCCTTGTAGGCTCACATATATACATGTGTGTGTGTGTAAATATATGTATGTGTGTGCATGTGTTTATGTTCTGATGCTCTCTTCTAGCATTTCCATAGGAAGATCTGTGCAATAGATACTGAACACAGACCTGAAGGAGGTGAAGGGTGTGGATATCTGCATGAAGAGTTGTCCAAATAGAAGACAGAGCAAATACAAAGTCAGGAACATACCAGAAATGTTCAATAACCAGTGGGTCACTCATTGGTCTCTAATTGTTGGAATGGGATTACATCTTTTTACTATCCTGTAATTGAAGAGAAAGCCTATCTTTTGTAAACACACACACACACACACACACACACACACACACACACACACACACACACAATCAGTACAAACTGAATATAGATTCATGTGAGCAGACAAATTCCCAAAATCTTTGTACAGATTTTGAGCAGAAAGATAGGGTTAAAGTCAACGCTGTTACTACATGTAAAATATACTGGACCTGTAAGTCTTTTAGCCTAGGTTGCCTGGAGAACAAAGGCTAAGGCAAGGACTGAGAGCTGCCTGTATGAGGAGGATAGAAGAGCTCAAAGGGAAGGGAGCCAGGAAGGAGGGAAAGGTAAAGATGGCGATAACTTCTCTGGCCGCCGCCTCATTGAAAACGCCAAGGCGCAGCAAGTTACCTGTACTGGGTGTCTGTATGGGCCGGAGAAAAGGAAACCCAGAGAGAAAGGGAAAAATGTATCTACCAGGCCCCCTCCTCCGGCATTTGATAGACAACCTTCTATGCTCCTCTTCCTATCCCCATCCCTGTACCTCTGACTTTTTAATTGTAAAATCTGGTTTTCTGGTTTAGCCTCAGGTTTGTGCTGTGCATTTCATTGAGTATTATGACAAAAGGAATCACACCTGGTATAGCAACTACAAAACTATTTGGATCAGAAGTCCTAACAAGCTAGCCACTGATGGTCCCCAGGCAGTAGGAAGGACAGATGCAGCAACTGGGCAAGAGCAGAAGCCGAGGGCAGGACGCACACTGATGAGCTTGGTCTCACTGGTTCCCCGCCGTACTCGATAGAAATTCACACCACTAACGACAGGCAAGCCATAAAACTTACTTCCTTTAAGCTCAGGGTAAGTGAAGACCAGCGATGTGTATGTGGGAAAGAAGGCAGGATTGGAAAAAAGACCACTAATCAATGAGTAGGAAATGCCATATGGAGTGAAGGCTATCTAGTACTTTCTTAGAACACATACCAACTCCGCCCTTACTCTAAACAGATCCGTCCCTGCACAAGTGTCCACAGCAGTTAAAATGACTGGGGAAGTGTGGAAACCAAGCTCGGGTGATAAAATAAACATAAAACCAATGTAATTGACTTAATATGGCAAAATTTCTATTTCTTAAAATGGGCAAGTGAAAGAAGTTGATGGATTTAATCTTAGCTGGAATTCACTGTGTGGATATTAGAGGGTCTAAAATACTAACGACTTATTCTGCTACATACAGTTTTCAATTTTCAAATCATTTAGTTATTGGAGAGAACTAGTCATAAGAGGAACTCGAAAAATTTAATTTACCAAAATGTAATATTATTTATAAAGTGGAACAAGTCTAAAAGGAACAGAAACATAAACCCTTGAGCAGTACCTCACTGAGGCAGAATCTTACATGATACAATTTTGGTATAAACTGTGAGACACTTCTTTAGGGAGAACCGATGGGAAACGAGCGAATCCCTTCTCTCCAGTGCTTCCTGCTTCTAGCTTCCCGGCCTCGGTCTTGCTTTGCTTAGCTTTGTCTCTGAAAAACAAAACAAAACAAAAACGAATACTCTGTAAAATCATAGTGTAGCGGTTAATTATCACCTTGACTAGATTTAGCACGACCTAGCCCCACCTTTAAGTGTGTCCATCAGGAAATTTCCTGAGAGAATTATTTAAGGAAAAAGCTCTGTCCTGCATGTGGGCATCACTTTTAGGCCAGAGACCTGAGTGGAATAAAAGGAGGAAATAAAAGTGAGTCCCTCCTCTCTGCTTTCCCTCAACCATGAGAGCAGCTGTTCTACCATGAGCCAAAAATATCCTTCCTCTTTTAAGTTGTTTCTGGCTGGTGCTTTGTGACAGTCACACAAAAGGATGCACTGTGGGCTATTTCTACTATAAAGCACTGATCTCATTGTGAGGCTCTATTCTACCCACATGACGTCATCTAAGCCTAATGATTCCACTAAGGTTCCACTTCCCGGCACAGGTTGCCAAGAATTAGGGTTTCAACAGAAGAGTTTGAAGAAGACACAACCTTGTAGGCTACATCAAACCCTTCCAGAGCAGTAGTTGTCATCCAAGGCAGCTTGACTAAAGCAAAGCAGGAGTCCTTAGAGCACACCTGCCTTCATGCTCACCCGAGGTCAGCAACAATTTGTGGAAACATCCACCTGGTCATTCTACAGCTTCTTGGCTTAGGGCCTGCCTTCTAGAAGCCCTGAATGGACTTTGGAATGTTACACATCTGAAAAGTCTTACCTTTGCAATTCCTGTGAGGAACTAGAAGAATTAGGTAATTTTCAGTGTGCTTGAAGCAAACCTGAAGAACAGGGTTACCGAGAAGGTATCTGCTGGGGTTGCAGAGATGGTTCCGTGGTTAACTGCACTGTTTTCCCCCCAGAGGATGTGAGTTCAATTCCTAGAACCCACATGAAAGCACAGAACCATCTCTAACTCAAGTCCCAGGGGATCAAATACCCTTTCCTGTCCTCTGAGGGCACCACATGCACATGGTACACAAACATACTTGCAGACAAAATACCCAAATGCATAAAGGGATATATATATGTATATGTATATATACATGTAATATATAGATGTATATGTATATATACATGTAATATATACATATACATACACACACACACACCTTAGCACTTGGGAGATTGAGGCAGGAAGACTGAGAATTCAAGGACAGCCTGGGTTTTGGGCTTCAGGTAAAAGTCTATGTATAAACAAAACAAATGATAAAATAAAACAAAACAAAACAAAACATAAGAACAAAAAGAAAAGCATTGGATTTCCCTAATGATCAAGAGTCTTTATTAGAAGTCTGGTAGGGGTGGGAAGACAGCTTCTAGAACTATATTCACGCCTGCCTCTCTCTCTCTCTCTCTCTCTCTCTCTCTCTCTCTCTCTCTCTCTCTCTCTCTCTCTGTCTCCCTCTGTCTCTGTCTGCCTCTGTCTCTCTCTCTGTCTCCCTCTGTCTCTGTCTGCTTCTGTCTCTCTCTCTGTCTCTCTGTCTCTCTGTCTCTCTGTCTCTGTCTCTCTCTGTCTCTCTCTCTCTCTCTTCTTGGTGTATGTGTGTGTGTGTGTGTGTGTGTGTGTATGTGTGTGTGTTATGCTCATGTGTGGGACCACTCATACTAGTAGACAATTTTAGGTATTATTAGGTATTATTTCTCCAGTTCCATCCACCTTATTTTTGTGAGGCAAGGTCTCTCATTGGCCTGGAACTCTCTTCCAACTAACTAGCTACCCTGGCTAGTCAGCGAGTCCTGCAGATCTGTCTGTCTTTGTTTCCCCAGCATTGCAGTTGCAAACACACGCTACCAATTCCAGCTTTTTTTTGTGCAGGTTTGGAAGATTGAACTCAGGTATCCTCATGCTTATGAGGCAAGCCGTCTGTCTACTGACCAGATGTTTCAGAACTCCAGAAAAAATGTCCAAGAGGCTACTTCCTTCCCCCTTTTCAGCTATGACTCAAGTTTGTGTCTAAACTAATGTCTGAAGCATGGGATTGGCTTGGGTCAGCTTCTAGTGCTGGCAAACACCACATTCATTGCCTCCTACTAACAACTAGAACATTGAACGTTTTAAGGATTGGCTACATGTTGTGTGCCAACTAATGCAAACATTTAAAAATGAAGGCAGATTACAGCAGACATTTATGTTTCCGTTATTCTGTAAATAATTAAAATAGTTATTGATGAATATGCGGAAATAGGCAGGCGCTAAGTTCAGCTGCTAAGATGTCTGGGTCTCTCCATCCCACCAGGACTGCTGAGATGGCAGGTGCTTCTTCAGCAGTCGTCGGCCATGTCGTGTTGGAATATGTGCCTCCTGGACACTCCTATTTAGCTAATTTTATTTCACCCAAAATACCCCAGGGCACTGGAATTGAGACACCACATACGAAAAGAACAAAAGTCCTCGTTTGGCATTTTGGCCAATAGGGATAATTACGCCAGTCTCGGAGTGATGGAGGTGATGTCTCACACAAACTCCTTGCAGCAGATGCACCAAGTTTATCCATGTCAATCACTCATCTATTCAAGTAGTGGGCACCGACTGAATACCGGCTGTGTGCCTGCTAGGGTGAAACACTGGGAACATAAAAACCAATGCTCCATGCTATCCTGTGCATCTCCCCTCTGGCCCACCAGGATGCTCAGGCTGTCGCTGAAGTCCTAGTAGCTTGATAGTACCCAGATTTTAAAAACGAAACAAAAACATTTGAATGCCCAGTTCCAGCCCTGGCAGATCCTCGCATAGGCAGAATCTTGGGACGGATTGTGGATGAGCTTAACGGGTTCAGAGATAATCTGGAATGTAGGAGTCCATCAAATAGAATGACGTCCTGACCAAGAGGCAAATGTGGCTTTCTGAGATGGTTAAGAAAGTGTGCACTACCCATGTCCCCTGTATCTGTAGCAGCCAGGGGCCTGTGCCTTGCCTTAGCCCATGGGTACCAGAAGAGGGCCCTTAAAATGGTACCACCCCTGCTCAGAAAGCTCCACGATCTTCCTATTTCTTTTTCCATATTATTCACGAAGTGAGTGTACTACCTTTACACCATCTCTCCCCTTTCTTCTCCTGCTCTTCTGGGCACAAGGGGGAAAGCTGAGAATAAAGGAGGGAAGGAAAGCAGGGAGAGAACAGAGGAGAACCCTGGCTCCTTCTCCCAGAACACTGCTAAGACCAGAGAGAACAGATGGGAGCAACGCTCTTTGAGGAACAACGTACAAGCAAGAATGCACCAGAGACCATGTCCTACGTACGGGGGGTGGTTGGAGTAGTCTCAGAAAGCATGCACCCCCGTCATGTATGCTGGCACCTTCTCTGGAGTGTTCCCTTTTGCTCACAAGTAGCAAAATGCTCTGAAGAACGCAGGGAACGTCTGTCTCTACAGGGAAAAGACACACAACTTGCAACTTCAGTGGCTCACACTGCCGTCTGGGACCTTAGCTGTCTCAATTAGGACAAAAGTTCATAGGTTGCCTCTGACATTCCTATGCCTCAGGATAGAAGGCTTAATCAAAAATCTTTTGCCAAGGAACCGCACAAGCTTCTAAAAGAGGGAAGCAACCATCACTCCTCACCCAGATATGTCGCTTGTCTTGGTTACTTTTCTATTGCTTTGACAGAACACTGTGGTCAAGTCAACATATAGAAAAGCATTTAATTTGGTGCTCACAGTTCCAGAGGCCCATGATCATCATGGTGGGGAGTATGCGCTGGAGCAGTAGCCAAGAGCTTATATCTTCTTCACAACCACTACACACACACACACACACACACACACACACACACACACACACACACGGGGGGGGGGTGGGCTTTGATACCTCAGATACCTCAAAGCCCACACTCAGTGACATTTCTTCCAACAAGGCCACACCTCCTAATCCTTCCCAAACATTTTCACCACCTGACAACCAACTATTCAAATATAGGAGTCTAATGGGTCTATTCCCACTCAAGCCACCACAATGCCTCTGACCCACAAATGACCAGCAAGGTACCATAGCCATAAGGCAACAGCGGAAGGTATATCTTGGCAACTAACAGCTCTGTAGTTGGACTTAAGATCTGTTCAACAAGAGAGATGTCACACCCAGCACCAGAAAACTAGCCAACTACCCAGGGCCAGTGATGTCGTGGATCTTGGGGGTGCACCTACGCCCACCACTTTACCAAACCAGCCCTGTACATGCTGAGTATTTGTCCTTACGCCCACAGATAAGTGTGGTTCCTACACCTCATCAAGGAGACGTCTCTTTGTAATGGATGAAGACCAGTGCAGAAAACCACAACCAATGAAAAGGCAGAACTGTGAAGCTCCATCCCCATAGATACATTTACCAAACAACTCCTGCACCTAAGGAAACTTTGTGAAAGAGGGAGTGGGAAGAATGTAGGAGCCAGCGTATCTGGGGGTTTGCAGGGACTGTGTGAACTAGTAATCTCAGAAGCTGTGCCTTTAAAGTGTCACCAACGTAACTGTTCAAATATGAGCCGAACGCAGACAACAATAATAGCCATACTAATGTGGATGGGACAGGGAGAACCAGGAGGCCTCAGCCCTACCCAGAGAGCTACAGGCACCTAAGGATTGCTGAGAGCAGGAGAAATCACCTTCTCCAGGGAAGAGCACACCGACTGGTTATCCAATACCCATTAGTCATCCTGAAAACATACATACAAGTGACATACTGACTGAACAGATTATATAGATGTGCTGAGTGGTATATATGCATATGCATATACATATATATATATGTATATACAATTAATGAGAAAACATGAGTTTAAAAGACAGTAAGGAGATCTCTTGTTACTGCTTTAATTTTTTTTAAGCCATTGTGTTGCTATAACAAGAGGCAGCCACATGAATAAATATTATGAAAAGATAGCATTGAATTTTTGGTAGAGACACTTTAATAAATAAAGAAACAAATTTCTTTCTTCTGTGATTACCCTATGGTAGCCCAAACAAGGCTTAGACAATGATGATACCAGTTGGCACGCCAGGGTGGATTGGGTGATGTTTCATAAGACCTTAACCCTAAATGAAGAGCTACTGGAAACTAATGGCTGCCGAGAGAGGGAGAATCAGCCATCCCTAGGCATGAGCCACAGAGCTACTTACCCATCCACATGTGAATAGCCCCTAAAAACATATAAGCAACAATAAATGAACAAAGCAAGATGTATTTACATGTTTTATGAACGTACACACATAACGAGAGTGAAGAAAGAAAATAAAAGGGAGATAAAATTTATAAAAATCTTCTGTGGGCATTTACTGTAATAGGTCTCCCTCCCAAGTAATAGCAACTTACAATCATCTCTTCGGGGGAGACTCACATCTACTGAAGCCATTTTGGTTATGGCGCTTGTGTGCTTTGCCCATTCCAATAAACATTTTCGAGATTGCCCTTTTGCATCTGAATTGTGTCGCTGACTAGAATAGGCCAGGACGGTGTTCTTTTCTGCACCATTCTATTACCACCAGCAACCCCATTTTAAAGATGAAAAAACTAAGAGCTGGAAAGAACAAAATGCCTGTGCAACCCAAACCGATAAGTGAAATAGGTTTGTGATAAAAAGCAGCTTTCTGAGTAGCTGCTTGCAAAGCCGGGGTTCAGGCTAGAGATGTGGGTCTTTATCACCTTGTAGACAGAATGCTATAGTTTCCCTTTCTTGAGAATTTCTTTGAAAATCATCTCAATGCAACAATTCTTGCAAAATGTAAGAGTACAACTTTTCTTTGACACGATCTCTGGGGAACTGATCACATTTTTCTCTCGGATACCTCTGAGCCTACTGGGAAAACGAGGCTGAAATCTGTTATTTCATTCGGAAACAAGGTGGTAACTAGTTTGAACTTGAAAAAAGAAAGAAAGAAAACCAGGAGCAATATACTCTGTCTTCTGATTTCTTCTGGATAACAGTTTGTCTGAAAACTAAAATATATCCAAAGAACTTGCGTTTAAAATATTTCCTGCCTGTAGCCTCAGACTCAGGACTTTATTATACTGTTAGGCTGCTTTAGTTTTGTTCGTCTGTTGAAGACATGAGACTAGGCCTTGGCTACAGTCAGCTCTGTTTAAATGTCAATTTCTCCCAATTTGGGTGTTTGGGGAAATGGTGAAATCTGTAAATTGCTCACTACAAAGGCATACAAACTTGAATTCAGATTCCCCACTCACATAAAAAGTTAGGCCTGGTGACCTAGGTCTAAAACCTGCATCAGGGAGGTAGAGACCAAGGATCATAGGGACTTGCTAGACATTCATTCTAAATGAACTAGCGAACTCAGGGTTAGCGACAGACTCTGCCTCAGAAAAATTAAGTAGTGAGATGAACACATATGATACCAACATTTGGCCTCCAAGTACATACATCGGTGGACAGAAATGTAAGTACATGTACATACCCACAGTAAACACACAAGTAAGTTTTTAAATTCTCTTTATTTTGACTATAGTTCCAACATAGCTTCTGACTGCTAAACTTAATTGTCAACCTGTCACACTTAAGAAAAAAAGAACCTCAATTGAGAAATTGCCTATATCAGATTGGCCCATGGGCATATCTGTTGGCCATTTTCCTGGTTGTTAATTGATGTTAGTGAGTCTAGCCTACTGTGGGCAATATCATTCTTAAGCAGGTGGTCCTGGGCTATGTAAGAGAGGAGGCTAATTGGGAACAAACATTGGTGGCTGCTTCCCTGGAAGTATACAAAGAAATAAACCTTTACTTTCCTAAGTTGCTTTTGCTCATAGTGTTATAACAACAGAAAATAAATTAGGACAGAGATTGGTACAAGGAGTGGGGCTGTTGTTGTGAAGGGCCTTCATTGCAGGAGTGTGAAAGACTTTGAAACTTCAGACTAGAAAAGCAGCTGAATGATGTAAGCAGTACTTGACAGAACATTTCAGAAGGGGTCTGCAAGTCAGGAGTAGTATTGAGAGTAATTTAGAAAGGAGAGGCCTAACTCAAAATATTTCAGAAGGAAACAATATTAGCAATTGGGCTAGGAGCCATTTGTGTGTTATTTTGGAAAAGAATCTGAATGCTTTTGCTCATGCCCTGGGAATTCACAGGAGACTAAACCAAAAAGCAGTAGACTAGTTCCTTTAATGGAAGAAATTTCAAGACAGTATAACACGAACCAGTGAAAGAGTTACAACCAGTAACTTATATGGGGCCACAGTGAACATGAGCAAATAGAGAAGAAAGAAATACAAAATGTGCAGTTTGGAGAGGAAAAGAACACTAAAAAGAGAGCCATTTTTATACACAGTATCAAAAATATAGTCTATACAATTATTGCCATGAAGAATAATTGGCGATGGCTTAAATCAGTCACATAAATGGATTTAATAAAGAAACTGCATGATCACCTCAATAGATGCCAAAAAGACCTATGCCACAATCCAACCTCCTTCATGACAAAAAGTCACGGAGAGGCCAGGGTGGAGGGAGCATAGCTCAACATTATAAAAGCTATGCATGACCAATCAACAGCCAATCTCATGCTAAACAGGAAAATGAGGCATGTCTGTCTCTGCCCTCTGCTTCTACTCAATGTCATGCTTGATGTCTTAGCAAAAGCAATGAGACAGAAGAGAAAATAAAAGGAACACAAACAGGAAAAGAAGTCTCAGTATACTTTCTTGTAGATGACATCAGTCTATACACAAGAGGCCCTAAATATCCTGCCAGTAAACTTCTTGAGCTGATAAACACTTTCATCAACATGGCAAGTTACAAAAGTAACGTTCACAAATACAGACCGATAACAAACACACTGAGAAATTAGGGAAATAATTCCACTTACAGTAGTCAAAAATTAAGAGACTTAGGAGTTAACCTGATCAAAGAAGCAAAAGACCTTGATAGAGAAGTGCTGCCTAGCCTGACCATACCTACCCTCAAGAACACCTCAGCAAGCTCATCTGAACACTGCTGCAAGCTCCCTTAACACCCTCCACCCATGCCGTATTGGTCCCAAGAAAGCATCTCTTCCAAACAGCAGCTCCTGATTGGCCGGCATCGTCTGCATCAGCAATCCTTGGCCTCTCGGGCAGTCTTCAATTAGGTCCTCCTGCAGGAGTTTCCTTTGCAGCTGCTCTGCCCAGTGTTTACTTGGGGTGGGGCAGGAAAGCAGCCACCACCATTTCTCCTACAGTGAAGGCTTTAAAACTCAGGAAAAATAAAGTCAGGAAGACATGAGAAGCTATACTCGTGGATAGACAAACATTAGTACTACTATGAGAGTGAGCACACAATACTACTAGAAAAAAACACTCTACGGATTCAACTAGATCCCCTTCAAAATGCTGGCTCAGTTCTCCACAGAGATAGAAAAGAATCTTAAAACTCACATGAAAACACAAAAGACCTTGGATAACCAAATCAACCCTGGGGCAAAAAGAATGTGCCTAGAGAAAGATGTGGAGGTTCATATCTCATATCAACTACAGAGCTATAATAATAAAAAGACTATCACAATGGTACAACACAGATACACAGGCCAACGGAGTAGCATAAAGGACACATATACAAGTCCATGTAACTGAGGGCACCTGCTTTTTGACAAAGAGGCCAAAACTACTCAGTGTAGAAAAGATAGAGTCTTCAAGCAAGGGAAGCTGGATATCTATATGTAGAAAAATGAAAAGAAATCCTTACCTCATACTGCACAGAAGTCACCTTCCACATTACCACAGAACCTGAGACTCACCTGACTGAGAAATAGAAGTTCCTTCCAGTACACAGACACAGCAAAGACTTTCTGCCTAGGGTTCAGTCACTTAAGAATCAAGGCCAACAATCCACAAAGATTTCACCAAACTCAAAAGCAAAGGAAATTGTTGTGGGTGAAGAGGCATTTTACAGGATGGGGAAAAAAATCTTTGCCAGTTATACTTCTAACAGGAGATTAATGACTAGAACTTACGAACAATGAACAACCCCACCCACCCACCCACCACCACTACCACCATCAACATAAACATCAAAGAAACAAATGATCTGATCAAAACCTGGCTGCAGATGTGGACAGAGAGTGCTTGAGAGAAGAAACACGAATATCCAGTAATTATGTATACAACTGTTTAATGACTTTTAGACACTAAAATATAAAAATTAAAATTACTGTGAGATCCCATCGCACCCCAGCCAGAATGACTGTTATCAAGAAAACAAATGATAACAAATGTTGGCATAGCTGTGGGGAAAGGGAAACAGGTAGACATCATTGGTGAGGGTGTAAAATGCTTCAACTATTACAGTAGTTTGTGTGGTGGTTTCTCAGAATCCTAAAAACAGATCTCCCATAGGGTCACATAGCATGATGGAATTTTTATATAAAGGAAAAATGGAATCATGAGACTGAAAGGCCAGGGAGTTACAAACGAGTGAGGATGCAAGAGGAGAGAAGCTGCCTTAGGGGGGAAAGATAGCAGCGTATGCGTGATCCGGAAGAGATGTGTGCAGACAGCAGAGGTAGAAAGGCTAAGTGCTTGCCAGTGTGGGATACCTCGCTGTGAGCTGGAAGCTACAAGCCTACTTTCACAGGACAGATGGGGGAATTTTCCTGTTTGACCCAAGGAAAATTTTATAGGGGTATAAGGGCAATGTTTATAGCCGTTTGGCAATGTCCTTGTCATAAGCACTTTGCTCGTCTCTCTGTAATCCGTGCTAATTGTCTTTCTTTTGTGTATGCACATGTGTGCATGTGTGTGTTCACATTTGTTGCATATGTGGAGATGACAGGAAAACTCACAGGAGTTGTTTCTTTAATTTGGCTAGGTGGGTCCCAGGGATCATACTCTGTTTATTGGGCTTGACAGCAAGCCCTTAACCTGCTGAGCCACCTAGTTGGCCCATGACTGTTAGGGGATTTATACCAACTAGATCCAAGACTTCTTCTTAGTTATTCTGTAGTTTCACAGTGATGTGTATAAATACAAGCTTATGTAGTTACTCTAGAAATTATAATATATCATAATTCTGCAGTGGGAAGGCAGGAACATTCTCCCATTATTTTATATTGTATGCCTGTGACTGGAAGACCTGAGTTCTTTGTGGACTGGTCTCATGGAAACTCACACACCAGATGCCTTGTTCCTTCTTCATTACTTTGAAATTATGATCTTGCATTTATTCTGTTTCCGTGTGGCATTATATGCACCTTGCACTTAAGGTGTGCTCTCCTCAGAGTCTCAGAGCATTGTCAGACAGAACATACTTCAGAAGCTTGACTTTGGGTCTTGATCTCACATGTGAAATGCTATCAGTCTTGTCCCTGCAGCCATTAGAGGGAAATTTGTAGTACAATTTCCCAAGGGAGATACTCTGTTCGCTTCACACACAGCAAAGAACGTTCCCTTTCTGTTTCTCTTTATGAGCCAAGTTCCTCCTTTTTATTTCTCCACTTTTTTTCCTTTTTCTTGAGTGCCTTTCTTAGGGGAATGCATTTAGACAGATTTTGGTGTGATTTGAATTGACCTTAATTAAGCTTTGTCAATCCTTGACCACTGAAACTCTAGTGTGTCTGGAATAGACAGGTCTCTCAGGGCAGTCAAGGGTTCACAGTCCTTTCTGAGCACTGTTTTATTATTATTTCAACCCTAAGTATTTTCCTGCTATGGTTCCCAGCTTGCCTGTGGATTAGATGCACAGTAGATGCACAGATGCAGATTCTATCCAACACTTTCAGGGTTTTTGTTTGTTTGTTTGGTTGGTTTTTTTTTTTTTTTGGTTTTTTTGTCGATGTCAGTTTTTTTGTTTGTTTGTGTTTGTTTTGTTTTGCTTTGCTTTGTTTCACTACTGCCAGAAATGGAGGTCTCCTTCTGCAAGCAGGTTACAGGGCTTTGGAAAATAGCAGGGTTTTGTTTTGGTTTTGTTTTTCTGCCCAAGGCCACACCCTTCTTGCTATTGCCTATCATTGAAATCTGTTAACCCATTAATCAAAATAAATCCTGGCAGAACAGAGCAAAGTCTTCATTTAGAAACACAAATGCTTGGAAAGCACGTTGTGCTTTGGTGAGGGGGGGGTAGGTGCATTTTGTGCCTAAAATCCTTCTTCCTTCACATCTGTTTCCAGATGAGTACTAGTAAGTGGAAAAGCCACACCTTTGACATGCCATGGCCTGGATGTTTCAGAAGTAATTCTATCATGTTTTACACACAGTATGAGTTGACTTAGTAGAGAGTTGCTGTGCACCCATTAGCTGTTTCAGATACTGCAATGCTAAGTAGCCTCTGCCTGCCAGAGCCCCTGCAGTAAATGAAATGGGCCCGATCCCTGAGGGAGTGCTGAGACGCTCTGTTGTGTGCATGGGCCCAATCTGTCCACTGTTGGCCTCTTCCCTGTGCTTCTCT
Organism: Rattus norvegicus; assembly: GCF_021556685.1. Lineage (NCBI taxonomy): Eukaryota > Metazoa > Chordata > Mammalia > Rodentia > Muridae > Rattus > Rattus norvegicus. Next base: position 108,388,088 of record NC_141541.1, on the reverse strand, counting down.
GCCTAGCTTGGCTCCTCCTGAATCCTCTCTCCTTCTGCCTACCTCCCCTCCTCCCTTTCTTCTGTACTTTTGCCTAATTTCCTTCCTTCCTTCCCTCCCTCCCTCTCATCTTTCTTTGCCTTCTCCGATGTGCAATGTGAATATAAGAAATCCAAGAAGAACTGTAACTCTTCCACTGAGAGAATAAGCCGCACACACCATAGACAGCCCAGCTTAGTTGGTCTCTTAGTTTTAACCTGATGACTAGAAACAGCTGCCTCCTACAGAAAAAAAAAGGAATTTTAAGTTACATTCATTAAAAATAACTGGCTGACACGTTTGGTCCTTTTGAGAAATTCTATCTGTTTAATATAATGCACCAACCAATTTAAAAGAAGTGGCCCCTTATTAGAGATCTGATTTATTCCTAGATAAATCACTGATTTGTGGCTCACTGGGGTGTATTTAATGTGGTTAAACTATGAAAGGACACCCCAAAGTATCAGCAATGCCACAGCCACTCATTCTGAAAGAGATCTGAGGCAGCAGAGACCCCTGGGTGCTAAATGTAATCTTTTTCCTGGGATAAAAGCACAGAGAATTGCTGAT